>NC_056743.1:980019325-980319325 GCF_019279795.1 Protopterus annectens
AGCTTACACCCATACCTCTCAACCTATTAAGAGCAAGGCCACTGGACAGAACCTAAACTGTTGGGGGGACAAATAGGGACAGAAAGCACATATTCCACTTACAACCTTAGAAAGCTGATATAATAATAGGTTATGCATTAGCATGACTCGTCTGAAGGATGTCGGGTCCTAAACCCAATTACTTGTCTGTATTTAATGACATCAGTTCCCAGGTATTTGCCAGACAGGTGCAGATTGTAAGAGGAACACACCAATATTAAGAAGCAAACTCTGGACAGGTCGCGGATTCTGTACTGTCGACAGGCATGCTTACGCCTAACGGGCAGCCATTCCCGATATGGGTCCCACCGCAGCACAGTCCAGTTTACACGGCTAAGTATGGTATAACCATATGTGTTGTTGCATAACCCACTATACAACACCTACGAACACATGGTCGCAACACCCCACTGTAGGCATGTAAGCCGATGTAATAGGCATCACAAGATATTATTGTAGTCCTCACCCCTACCCAGGGGTGTGAGTGTCCGACGCAAACACTAAATGCAGTGCATATGCAAAACTGTTGTTGTAGGCAACATGGCCAGCTGTGGTCCTTCCCTGCAGCCATCCTGCACATCCCTGGATAATCCCCCTACTAACACCCTCTTTGTGCCCCATGCACACCACGTACCTATCAGCCCCTGTTCCATTTCTATTAATGTCTACGGGTACACATAGTTGACACCCTCTTCCCCCACTATATTGCCACATGTATCACAGCTGTCCCACAGGACACATGTAACTAACACATGAAGGAACACCACAAGCACGCCTGGAGCAGCACAGGCTCACCACCTTGTGAACCCCCCCACCACCACCTCACACTCTATACCACTACATCAACTAGTGATACTGACACCTCTTGTCCTGCCTCGCATACAAATCCCAACGTCCGACATACCTTCCTATTGCTCCCCATCCAGTTATACCTACGGGCTACTATACAGTTACAATGTCACCCCCACTACCTATCTGCCTACCCCTTAGCTATTCGCCTCTACTGTACCACAGAGGTGTGGAATAACTACACCTACCCTGAGTACCTGCATGTAACCTCTCCAGACCTGTGAAACAGGAATCCTACCTCACCTTAAACTAATCTTTGTTAACAGTTATACCTGACATGTAAACCTGACCTAAGCATGGATAATACCGACAGTTTAACATAAACTAAGCATGATTAATGGGAGACGTAGCTATGTTGTCTGTTACCCTCTATGAATGTGAACACCTTAGTATTAATTGGGATACGTAGCTGGGGTCAATGTAAAGCTCTACACCCCGGGCCACCGCTGACAAACAGTCCGACTGCCCCGGTTGACAGATGTGAACTAAATGCACGACGTTGCACGTGTGTATGCGGGAGCAAGCGGGTGTAAGCCTGTTTGGCTGTCGGTATGCGAGTACCACACTAGTGAAGCAATGTAGAGGCTGAGTGCAAGACTCCACAACCAGAGGTCAGTAATGCTGTGCTTCGCACAAACAAGCGCATACCCGCCTACAAATGTTCTACAGTGCCTTAGTTACCCTGTAGCCAACAGCTGTTGTTGTGGCCATTAACAAAATAATCTGCACTGCTAGGTTGCAAACTCCCGACCCTGCACACTATAGTAGACTTGAGTTCCACTAAGCCATGGCGGATACACATTCAGCTGCTGTGATCACAAACATATCATCCAGCACAGGCATCCAGCAGTATAGGAAATGTATATAATTATGTGGATGTATGTGCGTGTGTATGTACAGATATAATATATATATATATATATATATATATATATATATATATATATATATATATATATATCTATGAAGAATGAACATCATGACAATAAAGCTGTCATCATATGTCATATCAAGCTGGGCAGGTGTGAGCAAATCATTGCCTCTCAAACCACAGGCAGGATACTACCAGTGGGAGTAACATTGTCGACCTGCTAAGTCTATCTTACAAACAATTACAGGGTAGTCCCTGATGGGACTACCCAAAAATTATGGGTTGTTTGGACTTCCGACCATTACACAAGCCAGGGTAGGTATGTTCAAGGACTAAAAGGTTGGGAAAGCCAGATGATACATGAGTTGAGACAACATACTTGTAGGGTCCCTAACGCTGGGGAGAGGGCAATGTGTTGGAGGTGTGTTATGGCTGGGATAGCAACTGGAGAATGGATGGTTTGTGTGTATGTGGAACTCGGATGGGGTGGTGGAACCATGGGTATGAAATATGGATCCAGGCGTGTCAGGGTTGGATGGCCCGATTCTAATTGGACCACCTCATGGAGGTCAGCGAGTTCGTTATAAATATATATGCATACACACTTACATACATCTGTATGTAGAAGTACATTCCCTGTACCACATTCATTCCTTTTGCAGACATAAATAACATGAAAGTGCCCCTACAAACCTCGACAGTAGATAGAATAATAGGTTGTGCATAACCATACATGTAATAGGTTCATTGGTAGGTACTAGGCTATCTGCCGAAGGGTGTTTATAAGCCTAGCAAAGGTGTGTTGACTCACTCATTGATCAATTTACTGGGCCTCTGTCAAGCAGAGCTGTTGAAATGATCCCAGTATGTCCCAATCTTTGACCCCCCACCCCAAATATATTTGGCTGTGGCTAGACTTCTTACATTAAGAGGTTGAGAGGTATGATTCTTGTGTATGTTTAGCTGTGTTGTTTGACCTCTAAGGCTCAAGTCATGACTGAATGGAGTCCTGACTCGTTGGAACAGTCTGCATACTCGGTTAACATATGTTAAATAAACATTTATTCAAAGTCCCTTACAGAAAAGACGGTGACCCCCTTCTCTGCACTGTGGCTTATATAGCCCAACTCAATTTCATGCAAAATGCATGGCCTTTGTAACAGTGCAGGCCTACCTTAGACTGTCATGAAATGTTTGTCATCCATATAGATATATATTTATTTCTGTGTGACATTCTCATGATTTTGCTGGGATATAAAATTACAAGGCAAAATAAGCTGTTGTTTTGTTTCTGTTGTACATTGCAGTACTATAGTATTAGAGTTACAAGAAGATAGAGGGAAGGGACGAATCTGCAATAATTCAGAGTTGTGTATTTAGTTTTGAAGTTAGTGCTGTTTCAAAAAAATAAAATGTGAGGACTTTCCCATTATGAAATATTTGAATCATTCCTGAGATTTGCCAGCTTTGTCAACGTCAATCACTAAACCGGTCTTATTTGTAATATAATGTTGCCGAACTCGTACATCATTGGTTTATATGTGTAATGTGTGTGTTATCATATAGTCATAGTTATTAATTTATTTTAGTGTCTTGTTAACTGGAGTAATGAAGTAGTGAAGTATTGAGTCTAATCTTGAAATAAAGATATGTGTGTCGCAGGTGGGATAACCCAAAAATTGGGAATAGTGTCCTATTGGTCACTGATTTCACCAGTGTTTGTGGGCTAAAAGGTTGGGATGTCTGAAGATACATGGATTGAGTCAATCCATGGGATGGGTCCAGAGGAGTAGGGAGTGGTCAATGTGTGGTGTGGATACATCGTGTTTCCAACTGGAGAATGGATGACTGATGTGTCAGTGAACTGTTGGGGTGGGTGTTTGAGGAACTAGGATCCATGGGTATATGGGTATATATGCAAATGAAGCAGCACAGCAATAGTGTAGTGGTTAGAGCACCCACCTAATGAACAGGCATTCCCGGTTCGAGTCCCAGTGCAGCACATATCATTTTCCATGTGAAATCTGTATATGAACACATTTGTACATCTTTTTGCCGTAAAACCTACATAATAACATTTAAATGTGAACTGGAGTACTGCATGAAATGCACATGTGAAGTGTCAGTGTCATAATGAATTTATGCAGTAGTAAGCAGGTTTAAGCACAAATAAGCAGTAGTAAGCGTGTTTGTGCGTTTGCGCGGAGGTAAGCACTGCTAAAGTCTGGTTACAGTTTCTTATACTCGGTTACCTGCTGAATTGCTTAACCTGTGTAGGCATTGCTTAGCTCCACGTAAACCCGTGTAACCTTGCTTACAACTGCTTAAGAGTGCCTCAATCACTCTGTAGCCAACGTCCCTTGTTCTGCTCAGCAACAAAATAAACTGCCTCTCCAAGGCTCGAACCCAGGACCCTGCACTCAATACACAAAGTGATTTACCACTAAACCATGGCTGATATACATAACCTGAAGTTTTCACAAACATATCCTGCAGCACAATCAGTCATCAGTACAGGAAATGTATTGTTATCACACCACATAACTTGTTAATGCAAGAAGTCTGGACAAAGTATGCCACACTGTGGGTGCAAATAGGGATATATGTCAACTAATGCTCTGTTGCACTTAAAATGTTGCTAGTTACACAGTTATATGTATTAGAACACATATGTGGAAGGAGATGAAGTCTGAAACACAAAAGTGTTGCCACTAGTTACTGACTTTAATGCTGCCATCATCCATGACAGTTGCCAAGTGAATGAGGAACAGGCCAAAATATGAGCCGAACATGTATGGACATATGGACAGATATATCTTTAAATGTAGACAGATAGACAGCTATATGTAGATATATATATATATATATATATATATATATATATATATATATATATATGAAAATGCGAACGGCACTTGGGCGACAGTTGGATAGTCGAATGTATAAGGTCGTAAACAAGGATGTCGAAGACAAAATAATCAATCTAGGAACGGTTTTAACATGGGTCGAGGAAGATGTTTGTAGTAGGGAATAATACTGAACACCTACCTCGACCCATGTTAAAACCGTTCCTAGATTGATTATTTTGTCTTTGACATCCTTGATATATATATATATATATATATATATATATATATATATATATATATATATATATATATATCTACAGATATATATACATATATGTATATATATATATATATATATATATATATATATCCATATGAGATATATATAGGTACATACACAAACAAAAGGTATCAGTAGCCATTCATATGTAGAAGTAGTGTGGAAGTACTGGGTGCAAAGTATATCCCTCAGCCACAAGCCCTTCAACTGGCACCTGTGAAATGTGTAGTGTGGCAGTCATTCCCACAAATGAGAATACTGACATTAAAAATATACCCACCCACAATTCAAAGGACATGACACGACACACAGGTATGCATACATACATAGATAACCTTTATTCCTGTACTATACAATAATGTATGCCAGTACTGACACCACATAAGGTTTGAAATATGTAATCAGTCATGAATGCAAGGCCCACACAAACCAGTAAATGCAAGCAATGTGTATATATACCATACTATGCTGTCTAGGCAAAGGCCTTCAATTAGTACAACAGTAGGAACAGGATTTGCCTTCAGGATACGTAACAATCAACAATTACAGATGTAGTTCAGCAGCTGCCAATTACACCCTGTAGTCAAGCCCTAGGGGGAAAAGTAGCACTTGTGTTAATGTCACAGTATCTTGTACATATCATTGCTTAACCTAACACCTCACTATCACACTGGATGACCCTCATCTTAACAGTTATATCACTGGAAAGGTGCCATAGCCTAGGTTAATGGCATAGAACCCCCCCCCATAAAAGGCTGTACAAGGGCAAGGAGCACTGTGTACCACACACTTACCTAAGGAATGTACAAGGGCACAAATGTGTTCTCCAGCTGTTGCCCCCATATATATGGACATGGCCCAACAGTTGGTGTGGGAGTCCATGACATGACTGGATTGATAGCAGTACTGCTAGCAGTAAATAATGATAGGCCATTACCTAACAACCCTTCCTGTATCACAGCGGGACAAAGACTGGCATATATGTGGAGGACAGAGGCAGGAACATAGGGCCATATTTGCATTATTGCTGTTACACACCCTGGAAATTGCTGGTGTTACAGGAGTTGTTGCAGCATACCCTTATGCAGGGATGCGACATTGAACTACAAATGGATGTAGCCATGTACTGATAGCACTCAACAGACAGAATGCCACAGATATATTTGGGACAATACCTGTGTGGTGCACAGACAAAACCTAACAGCCAATCCCCCTGCTATCATACAGATAGGCCCACAGTTGAGAGCTTTGCAGACAGACAACATTCCATGACAAAGTACCATGTACACAGAAACCCTGTAAGAACAGCAAGATACATTGCGCACAACAACACTACTCACGCTGTCTGTAGGTCTGGAACCTTACCCAAATGTGGATTTGGCCTGTGTCTGCAGATTCTGCTGTAAGAGGTATTGCTAACCTGACGTCTGTAACACTGATCTCCACACACAGGAAGGATGTCTTCCATACTGTAAAGGTGAAGGGACAACACCCACAGAAGGCAGCAATTTATAGTACAGGGTTGCCATGACAGTGGTTATCTGAAGTACTACACAGCAGGCTGCATGCAATTAGCAACTGGTGGACACTGACTGGTGCAGAGGCCACCACCTGATCATGTGCAATACCAACAAAAGCATGCTGCATTCTGTTCAAACCAGCTCAGTCACTCTACTGGAGAGACTAAGAGAGAGAGAAAAAAAAAACACTTCAGGAAAGTTCACAAAGCTCAGGGTTGTGTTACAGTGGAAGCAACATAACAGGTATGTGAAACAGATATGCATTTACTGGCATGTAGTATATGGCATAGACTAATAAGATGTATACTGTGAAATGATGTATATGTGCCATCAGTACATGTTCCTGTAATGATGTTGTGCTCAACAACTGCACTGGACAGTAGTATTAGTCCCTGTGGGCAGTGGGACATACCTGTCAAATGTGCAGAACAGCAGTGCAGACCCATGATATCTGTGTTCTGTAAATTAGTGTGGCCAACGGCTGGTGGGGATATTAATACCGCCATGATAGACACATGGATGAGAGACCATACCACCTGCAGGACAGTCATGTTAAAGTGTAGCAAAGCATGCCCACACTGCCATAGCAGTATAATGTGCTTATCTAAAGTTTGTCACCATATATACCCCCATAATGTTAGTCTGTGTTCACATGTGACACCTGGCTGCATTGCAGCAAGGCAGAACAGTTCAGCTGTGAAGTAAAGAGGGTACATGAGTGTGGTCCAGATGTTCGTACACACCCCACATACAGATACATATATGTGTGATACATATTCACAGCTGTGTATGTGTACAGAACCTCAGACAGTTATAGATTTATATAGGTATATAAACAACACAAAATGATATCTACACACATATATGCACATATGTATATATATATATATATATATATATATATATATATATATATATATATATATATATATATATATTTATATATATATAATTATAATTATATATATAATTATATATATATATATATATATATATATATATATATATATAGATAGATAGATATAGATATATGTATATGTATATTATATATATATATATATATATATATATATATATATATATATTTATCTAGATATATATACATATATATACATATATATAATTATATATATAATTATATATATATAATTATATATATATAAATATATATATATATATATATATATATACATAAATATATATATATATAAATATATGGTTTCACTTCTAAATTTCGAAATACTGAAATACCGAATCTCAGTATTCAAATTAGAAACCGAACGCTCACAAACCCGACAGTTCACAATCGCATGCTACAATCTCGAGCGCCATAATACCGAAAAACAAATCCTGGCGTCCATTCCCATAGTTAACACCCTCCACCATGTGCAAAACACCCCATAAAGCATAGATTCCCTTTAAACCCGTGTACACACCACCTCACAGTATACATAACACAAATCTCCATAAGTAGTACACATGCCCAGCTCATAACTGAAGTAAACGTCCTATTGCAAGCAGGAATTCCTCTGTAGTGTACGACTCACGATTGGCCAGGATGTGTTCAAATTGTTGCTGGCGTACCATAACCCTACGCCGTTTAGGTGTAGGCGGACCACCAGCACTTAGCCGGCTTCTAAGTTCATCCACCCTATCCTGTTCTCTGGCCAATGTATGCATAAGCAGTCCTAAGTCTGTTGCCTTTGCCCCCAACAAACACTTCAATCTCCGGTGCCACGCTTCTACAGAGTTTTGCGTACGTGGCAGACACATGGTATTCAGGTCAAACACATTCCAAAAGCTAATTGGGAATAAAGGTGGAAACCTAGCGACACAGGCAGACCTAGTGGTAAATCTTCTTTTCCTCCCCAACACATAGCAGTCCCCAAAGTATTTTACAAGGTCCTGACCCTCTGTTGGGAACCTGCCCTTAAGTTCACTAAATGCCCTTACCACATCATCCTCTGGTAGGAATGCCAGGGCTATCAAACACTTCACACTCAGCTGGAAATGCAGGTTGGTGTTATAGAGCATAGTAAGTCCCAGCTGCTGGACTTTCCGCCATATATTACAGCTAAAATGGAAAAGGCACCCCTTCAATTTCACCCCATTGAAATTCATTGCTATACTCCGTTTGGCGGCTATCTCAAAGTCACACAGTACATACCTGAGATCAATTTGTAAGTCACACTGCTCTAATAACTGGAAAATAGCATCCCACATGGCATTGTATGCCCGCAACGACTTCTTAGTCATGAGACAGTACAGTAGCGGTACGGACTTACTGTACCCGCCGTGGCATATCAAACCATGAATGCTATACAACTGCCTGCATATCTCCCCCTTGTAGAAAAATGTCCCGTCCATCAACCAAATAGTTGCAGTACTAAGATCATGCAAATTATTGACTGTTGTGAACACCAACACAACATGTTCCCCAGTAAGGTCACTGCTACGCTTATATATAAAGCTGCCCGCTTTCAGTGCATAGTCCCCGACATTCACGTCTTGTAATGTGACATGTCTATTCTGGATATGTCTGCTGCCCTTCCGTCTTACCCTCCCCACCTGTTGCAGCAAAGCCCTTCTATTAGGTAGATGAGGTACGACATCTAGTGATGTGCTTGCTAGCACATCCTCAACACTAAACATGGTGCATCCCGTGACATACGCGCTCTCTCCTTCAGACCTGCACACATACAATACCTCTTGGCCTCGGTTGGGTCCCCTGCATGCATGTGTACCGCGCTCTTTAGCAGTTCTTCCCCGGCTGCAACGGGGGTAGTTATTACCCTCCCCTTGCACTTCATATCTCTCTTCCACTTGCAGCACCAATAATTTCTCTGCGGTGCTTTCTTTTCGAGATGGTAAATGTAACCTTCTATAATGAGGACATCCTTTCCTTTCTGTGACCTCACCCTGGTATATATTTCACCCACATTCCCTGGTGGAGTTATGGTGCTGGACGCCATGATATTGTCGGTACAACGTACAACTTCTGCATGATAGACGAAGCCTATATCCGTATTGGCTGTTACTGTTTGTGTTCGAGATTGTGATATCGCGATTCTGAACTGTCGGGTTTGTGAGCGTTCGGGTTTCTAATTTCGGAATACTGAAATTCGGTATTTCAGTATTTCGAAATTTAGACGTGTACCCAAATATATATATATATATATATATATATATATATATATATATATATATATATATAAATATATGTACATGTCAATTCATTTTCCCTGCCATGACATGTGTGAGAGAACATCACACATCAATACACAACATACCTACACACCAGTACATGGCTGCAAGATGGAGTGTGGAGTGAGGTGTGTAACCCATGTTGGGAACACATTGCAATTGTATGGGATGGTGGGGTATATATGTTGGTAAAGGGTATTAGGCGCATATTGGTATGTAGGTGTGGTTGGGTGACAGCCTGACAGGGGCACAGGGGAATAACATTAGTGGGTGGTGCATGGCAAAGAATCCCTGTGGTTAAGCTTGTGTAGGCCCCAGGACCAATAGAACAGTACTCAGCTATGAACCTCTGTGTACCACAGACAACATCAGCCAGGGCCCAAACATGGTCAATAATGGTCTCTACACTCACCATAGGTACAGTACAATGTCTCTGTGGTTGGTCTAATGGTAATCTACCACTCATACATGCACCACTGATGATGACTTATGTGAATACACATCAAGCAGTCACTAAACACGTGTCCACACGTGATCCAGGAACACACAAAGGCTGTGAGCAGCAGCGGGAACACACCTGACACACAGAGAGACATCCTGCAATGCTGTGCACACCCGTGAGGTATGGTGCACAGTACATGGCAGGGTGCTGAACGGATGCACAACAATTCTGTGGACATGGGTGCTGTGGGTTCCAGGGGGAGGGCCATCACCTACAAACAGATGCCATGCATCACAGCCATGTATAATGTTGGTAACGGGGATTGACTGCAGTTGCACTGCATGCTGTTCAGCCCCACATGTCCTGCATGCTGACATGTGTAATTACAGGTATGTGTGTGATACTGTACTGCACCATCGCCTGCTATTGTGTGTTATGGGGTTGCGGGAGCTGTCTCTGCTATCTGGTGTAGTGTATGGGTTGCCATGTATGTCAACTGCATGTGTGTATGTCTGTGTGTGTGTGGCCAAGTCTGCACACAGGTGTGTGTGTGTTTACTGTTTAGCTGTGTTGTACAGATCTTACAGTCTGTTCCCTGTTTTCCCCTCACAGGTGGCAAGGTGGAGTTGGATCCCCCCCGCAGGGAATCTGATGTCACTGATACAGACAGTGACCATGAAGTTAGGTGTGTTGAGGCACAGGAAGGGTCGTTAGGGGCTGCAGCTGGGCCACCATTTGGCAACCCACACATATCCACACCATCCACGCACACAGTCACACTGCCTCTACACACCTCATCACCATTGGCCCTAGCTGTGGGACAGCCTATAGTTGGCATGGGCCAGGACAGTGTGGTATCTATGGCACGTGTGTCAGGACACAGCAGCCATAGCCAGATGTCTGGCGGGGTATCACATAGGCATATGTGCAGGAGTGCTCGTAGGAGCACTGCTGGTCATCATGCTCCTGGCAGATGTGCAACCCCTATTTCAACCACACGCATGTTCCAGACTGTCATGGAGGCACAGGCACAAATGGAACAGTACACCAGGCAGGGTCTAAGGGTGCAGAGGGCTCATCACACCTCTGTAACTGACAGCATCTGTGACCTAGCAGGTGTCATCCGTAATTACACCAAGGTCATGGATAGACAATGGGTTGAGACATTGGAACTCATCCAATATGTCATGTCCATGGGTCAGGACAGGGTGGGACGGTTGTGACGGGCACGTGGACGTATGCCAGCAACACCAGCAGCTGGAGGTCGCTGTGGACACCTGAACAGTCACAACTGCTCCCATAGTGGCAGTACCAGCCCCAGCACTGTGAGGGGGCCGTCCACAACCCATCAGAGCAGACTTCGTGTACGTGGACCTGGCCAATCCCAGGAGGGACCTGGATCCATTGGATGTCTGTTACACTCGGGGGACAGTATTCGGTCTGGCACTGTACCTGATACTGCCTGTAGCACCCCTGCCAGGCACAGGCCCCGTGTCCATGACCGGAGATGGTGAACTGCAAACCCTGCCAAGTACAGTCTGCAGCTGTCCCGCAATTCCCTGTATAGGGCAGCCACATGAAGGAACTTTGTGCATGCAGACACACACATAAACAACGAACCTAGGCCAACCACATACCTCTGCACACATCACCAGTGGCCCATAACAACACACACGCATGTTGTCAATTGTATGGCTCAGCCTAGGCCTCTGGCAAACCAACAACACACCCTGTGCATATGATGATACGTGTGCCACTGCCTGACATCTGTAACATCGATGCAGGGACAGGCTAACTTGGTTCTTATGCACAGGGTGACTGTACAAAAGTGTAGCAATGGAATGATGTGTAGCATGTTGTCAGCAGTAAAGTGAAATGCTAATATCTTGGTATCATGGAAGGTGTAGCTGTGCAGCCATGATGCATCCTAGCTTTAATTAACAATGTTGTATTATTGTCACCAGTATCTGTTCAGATTGTGTTGTGTTTGTCCATGTGCCACATGGCTGATGGGTGTAGTAGTGTTAGCAGGGCTTCTACAGTGGACATCAGTAAGTGCAGTGGGTGGTACACATGCCATGACTGGGTACAACACACAGTGCCTTTGGTTAGGATGCAGTACAGGTACAGGACTGTACACATGGAAGTATGTTCTCGTGTAGGTAACACATCTGTTGCACATGTAATCCCACCAAGACAGCATAGGCACAACCACACAGTGCTATATATGCAGTCTGCAATGTGGATGCGATTGAGCATGCTAACAGCAGGGTGTATGTCCCTCTCCCCACTCTACTGCGATCCTCACCTAAGTAACGTGTGTGCCAATGTCGGTGGGATAGCCATACCCTTAGGAGGGTGTGAGGCGCTCAACTACTGTGAATGGTGTAGACAACAACTAACAACCTGATTACATACACTGTACAGTATTACAGACAGCTATGTGGGGGGATAGATGCAACAGTAACTGCAGTTATGGCAGTAGTGTCCATAACAGCCACACCCAGTGAGTTATAGCAACCCGAGTAGTGCTGCACACCTCAACAATGTGGAGGAGGGCATTGACACATCTATGACCTGTGAAGAACTGTATGCCCATGGGATGGCGCCTGTGGTATGTTGGCATATGCCAAGCAGTCCTGGTGGAAACATATCCTGTGAACGGAGGTAGATCCCGTAACAACTATACACATTCCTACAAGCGGATGGTGTACAAAAGCCTGCTATGATGTACATAGGTATTGTGCACCTACTAACCCTCATCTACACCTGTCATGATTGGGTTGAGGAGGTATACCGGATTCAGGTTGTATTCTCTGCCTTTGACAAGTCCAATATTGGCAAGGTCCCGTGTGTTGAGATAACCAGTGACATTGGCAATGGGTTCATTGTTGGTATATTCCATGTCCCTGCAGTCCACGGTCATCAGGCTACCGGGTGGTAGTTCCCAGCTGACATGGGTTTGCGGCTGTCCTTGCCAACATTGGTGAAACCATTGTCAGGTGTAAGGTCATTGAATTGTATGAGGGATCCCAGCTACTTACTGCACCTGCCCAGGTGGTTCCCCAACCATGACATGTCACTTGACTGTACTGCATGATATGTTAGTAATGCCAACCTTACATTCTACAGGTGGGATGTAGTACTGTTAACATGTACTGCCCTTGTCGTGTAGGGTCCTGCATATGGGATCTGCTAAGGTTGGTACTGTGTTGCAAGCCAGACATATTTAGCTGGGGGGGATACCTATCCATGCCAGATATATGTTGTTTGGGTCTCTCAAACCCATCAGTGGTGCATGTGGACATATATGTTGTGGTTACGTTCCTGGTTCCATCTACAGATGCATGTCCATATATGCTTATATTGATATATATGTGTTCACCTTTGACAGGGGGGCAATCATTCCTTTGAACAGCCCTTTCTGCAAACAGAAAGGACTAACCCGTCATTTCTTACTGCATCACAGTTAGGAAAACTGCAGTTCTGCAGGCACCTTCGCTGACACTCGAACTGCAAGTTGGAATACATATCGTAATGGCAGGGGGCATGACTCCCTGCACCCCCCCCTCTGGGGGTCAGGGCCCCCCCACAACCCCCCTACTGTGATATACGAACTCCTGGTGTGCACTACAGTGGTGATAAACAATTATTCTTCATCCCCACTTTAGTGGCATCCGCAACCAAATTGCTTAATCTGCAATGAGCGAATGTATACTGACATTCGCGCATTGCACATTCTATGCATGTATTGCAGGATTGTGCAGTGTTGAGAACATACTTTAGGCCTACCAGCCTCCAGACACATGGATTTCTCCCTTTGAAAGGTGAGCCATATATATGCTGACATATATGCATTCCTAGTGCTGTCTATATGTGGACATGTGAATATATACATATATATCATTGGCTGTATGCATATCTATGTATATCGGTATGTATTGACTTATATATATATATATATATATATATATATATATATATATATACATACACACACACACACACATATATATATATATATATATATATATATATATATATATATATATATATATATATATATATATATATATATATATACATATATATATATATATATATATATATATATATATATATATATATATGGATATGCCTATACCTATGTCTACATATATAGATATGTTGTATTAATTCAATGGTGAATATATATGCACACACAAATACATCTACATGGTGGAATACATTCCCTGTAGTGTTGTATACCTGGGCTGGATGATATGTATGTGGACACATCATGATTATGCATATCTGCCATGGCTTAGTGGTAAATCACTTTGTGTATGATGTGCAGGGTCTTGGTTACAAGCCTTGCAGGACCTATATATTTTGTTGCTGGGCAGAACACACAAACCTGCTTACAACTGCTTTACGGTGCCTTAATCACTCTCTAGCCAGCGGGATGTTTTCTGGCCAGCAACAAATTAAACTACTGTGGCAAGGCTCAAACCAAGGACCCTGCACACCATAGACAAACCAATCAATGTACCACAAAGCCATGACAGGTACACATATATTCAGTGTTTCAGAAACATATCAGCCAGTCCTGTCAAGCAACAGTGCAGAGAATGTTTACTAACATGTAGATGTCTGCGTGTGTAACTATAGTGCAACCTTAACAGATTCAACATACCTATATATATATGTATATATATATATATATATATATATATATATATATATATATATATAGATACACATGTATTCAAATATATATGTTGTTTTACTACCTCTATATACATATGTATCACTATCTATGCACATATACCTATATATCTGTTAGCAGATACATATATCTAGGTATATATGGCCATACATCTGTAGATAGCAATTGCAGATTGACAAATACACCAATGTTCACTTGCACCGTTAATGGGGTTGAGAGGTCTTGTATGAATAGGCATCTCCCCCCACAGCCAAACACCTGCACCCTGCAATACACTACCAAGTACAGTCTGCCTCCCACAGGACATGTAATATGTGGAAGCCATCAACGTCCCCAGGATATAGATACACGTACACATATATGCTGATATATATATAAATATATATATGTATGTGTGTGTGTGTGTATGTATATGTATATGTGTCCTATATGCCATATCATATAGCTGTTCAAATACTGACAACCATATAAACGAAGTACTGCAACTGTGAAACAGTTACACTTGTACAGTAGTCTGGAAGGGTTCACAACTGTTGCAGTCCAAGCCAAGCCCTTCAGAATGTACAGTAGTGCGACAGACTGGGCCACAGGGTACCACACAATCAACATTATATACTGCAGGTGTGCAGTTCAGCAGCCTCTATCTACACTCTGTACAATCTTCGTGGGAGGTAAAGGCATTTTGTGATCTAATGGGTTGTACCCAGAACATATCAAGGCATACCACACAGAACAGTCTGTATTGCAGGGGGGCAGTAGGCTTGCAGTACCCAAGTCATGTTAGTAGTTTCTATATAGGTGGAGTATACAGTACTGTACATCCACATACCTTGTGGCAGCTCACCCCTGATACCCCCCCCCCCCATTTGTAACAGCCTAGGTCATTTATAGTGCTCCCCACCTGGACTCAATAATACAAGACCATATACCACTGTTACTTACACTGGCCTCTGCAGTGCATAAGGGCGCACATGTGTTGTGTAGGTGACGCCCACACATATATGGCCCCAACCCCAGTGTATGTGTGAGGGATACAACAGCAGTGTACTAATGGCAGCGATGGCAGTGTGATATACCACAGCCCACTACAGAACAACCCCTGACAGCATGACAAATGTGCAGAGCTTGGTATGTAAATGAGGGACAGAGGCTGGAACACAGGCATATATGTGAAACACTGTTGCCATACACTAAGCAAGATGCTAGTGTTACAGGATAGTTTGCAACATACCCTTAGGGAATTGAGGTTAGATATAGACATGGATGTAGCCATGTACCGGTAGCACACAACACACACACTGCCAGTGTCATATCTGACACAGGGCTTGTGTGGTGGACAGACAGCACATGATAGGCATACCTCTGCCCAGTAAAAGGTATGCCCACAGTAGTGACCTATGCAGACAGACTGCATTCCAAGGTACACTAGTGTGTACACACACACACACACACACACACACACACACACACACACACACACACACACACACACACACACACACACCCCTGTAACACCAGTACTAAGTGAAGCATTACACAACTCTACCCACAGTCTGTCTGTAGTTCCTGTACCTCCTACAAATGTGTCCGCTCTGAGTGTGCATGTTCTCCTGTGAGAGGTATTGCTACCTGCTGCCTGTATCACTGATGCCCACACACAGGATGGATGTCCGTCACATAGGAAATGTGAAGGGACCACGGCCATATGCTGTAGGGATTTATAGTGGGTGCTTGCTATGACAGTGGTAATTCAATGTAGTACACGTGTCAATATATATATATATATATATATATATATATATATATATATATATATATATATATATGACTATCTGGATAGGTATATGTACATATATTTCCGCCATATGTCCTGGACATGGAGTGTAGCCGTACCCAAGCCCCTACAGTCCCAATGTCATAGTGCAAGGGGGATGTCAGGTATGTATAGCAGGTATATTACTAGACTATTGCTACTGTCATTGGGATTGTCTTCACAGACATGGTGTTTGTGGATGCTGAAATCTACATATAACATGTGTGCCATTGGCTACTGACAGACATCCTACGGAAGTCATTGTAAAGTACCGTTGCTAGCCTGTAATGCCCCTGTGGAGTACAGCAGAGATATTGGCCACTTTATATGGAACTTTGGACACACCCTGTACAGTCCAGAGATATACACATATTCCCTTAGTGCACCACATGTGTACCAGGCCTGACAATATGGATGTAGACAGCCATGTAGATGGGTATAACACATAATGACTGGTATACTTTGGCACCATAGGTGTTGGAGTCACACACTCCTGTCTGGCCTGACACATAATGACTGCTGGTACAGGAGTGCCATGGACAACATGCTACCCATTAGATATTGACATAAATCTGTACAGCATCTCACTGGTCTGTCTCACATACATGACGTTTAAGGGAGGCCTGGCAGCAGTACATCTGGCAAGTATCTGTACATGACATCCCACTGGTTAAGTACACTACGCTGCTAGGCATGTAACAATGCACTGTGCAGCCTACAGGCAGACTGGCTCAACACTGGCTTGCATCTTGTGTTGGGGAATGCACATGTACTTGCATATATAGCAGGCTCAACAGCCATGTCACAGTACAGGGTAAGATATACCTGTGTGACAGTGCATTACCACAACCAATGTGAACACAGCCACATATTTTAGGCTAGCATAATATTACAGTATATGGACTATCTGTTCTACACCATCCTCATATGTGCCAGTCACAAAATGTCTTTACATATACTGGGCTGCTACACAGTTTGGTCTGATGGCTTTCTGTGGTATGGGACATGTGTGTGTATGGCCCTACAAATGTGTACAGCGAAACAGTACCATACAGTGGGGCAGTATGTAACATCTGATAGACGAGGAGTTAGGACAATAACATCTACCACAGTCTGTACACAGGCTAAAGTACATGTTAACAATACATACACTGCCGACATTCATCATCACTACACAGACCTCAGTACTGTACAAACATCCACAAAATTTCCAGCTTATGTCATGAAATATAACCCGTATGGTACATGACATGTGTAGCAATCTGATATATCACTGGCTTGTTATCAGATATGATGACTCTATTTATGGCGTACAGCACATATGCACCACTTCATGCACGCCATATGTACAAACGTTGACAGTGGCGTGGCTGACAGCACATACACAGGGCCAGTATAGATATGTTGCTGTGATACCCTTGTATATTTTCCATTGTAATGGTGTTTGTTGCAACATATGTCCTATGAGGGATATGAAGTCAGTAACTGTCACAGCCTTCACCATCTACAGATTGCAGTCCTCACACTGCCGACTGCATTCTACAGAGAGATGCACTTTGGATAACACATGAAACCATAGGCACAACACTGTCCAGTCTGCAGATGGGGATTCTTCATATACATGGAACTGACATGGCCAGTATTACTACATGTACTACAGGCATATCCAGACAAACACTATAAACCAACATTACACCAAATGCAGTGTAGCACTTTCAGTCTGTAGTCAGGTCAGTCGCATCCCCGTCCTGTTTATTTCCCTCTTTCCACAGTGTATGTTGTTGGAGGTGAATCCCCAATCCATCTGAGATGCTGTTTGCCAAACAACAGATCTAGTTCCTACTCACAGTGACTGAAAAGGCCCAACACCACCATGAGGTTCCTAGGTACTGGAATGTGTTTCCTTGCAATTGGCTATGGGATTGTTACCACAGATGTTCCATATGCAATCAGCTAGGGAAGGGCTGCAATTCATGCAGAGGCCATCAACTGATCATGAGCATCACATAAAATACACATACTACTGCCTAAGCAAAGCAGGTGTGTGTCTCCACATCCACCAGAGAGGGAGTGGTGGAGGCAGACAGAGGCAAATATATGTCAGGGAGGGGTGGGAGTGTAAAACTGAAGCATGTTTGTGTCACACACCTACCAGCACAGGGTATCAAACCCCCGACAACTATGTAGTACTTTCACAGTTCGATGCAGTTATTGGATGCACCACATGGGTTACCTGATGTGGAGCACTCAGAACATATATTTGAGGGTGAGTGACATCTGCAACAGGGATACAGTAGATGTACGGTAGGTGTCGTACACGTGCCTGTCTGCATAAACAGGTGCCAGTGTCAACACAGGCACACTCATGCAGGGACGCACACACATTGACCCACTTGGCAGGGCCAGGAGTGCAACTCATCACTAGTGGGATTGCCACAACACATCAATGTGCAGATATCACATGCAACACATGGGTCATATGGAGGCCGTATGGGCAAAGAGTGCAAGGAGATGTCAAACATTAGACAGCATGCTTCAGTATGCCCTGGGGGTTGTAGTGAGTGTGGATGTGGACATATGCACCATACAACACACACACACGAATACACATGGTGCCAGTTCTGACATGCATGGGTGCATGTCTGGGCCACATGACAATGGTCTGCATTGTGGCTCAAGCCCGTAACACACAGGTGGGTATTGCATCCCCCATCTAGTCACCTGGGTGACTATTGTGTGTGGCTAATGCTGTATACCACATGCCATATATGTGTTCCTTAGTCCATGACATAGATGGTGTCTGGGATGTGCACACCTCCCACATGCATATACAGTGACATGTGGAACTGTACCTGGGGTGTCTGGCCAATGTTGTGAACACAGATTATCATCGGATGTGCCAGTCTTGCCCACCTGTGACAGGAACTGGTACTGGGCAGCAGGTTTACCCTCTACCTACATTGATGGCATCCCAACAGCATTCCCTGATGTCAATGTCATCTGTCCATACAGGACATGTTGTCAGGCATGGTATGTTCATTGTGAGTCACATGTGAAGGCACCACAGGGGGTGCAGGTGTCCATTGGGGAACATGGTAGAGGTGCACTGTCTGCATGTACGTGCATATTGGACAGATGGGCAGGGTGACATGCCCTCTGTAGCCCTCTGCTCCCACTGCATAGCTACTATCAGTGGCCAATATACACTGTCCTACCCATATATTGGCTGCTGCCTAAGCATGTGTGTTCATATGACACATGGGTTGAGTGCTCTGGATAATAGTGGGGTTGCTAACTTGGATTGTCTGGCCTTGATGTCACATGTATGGTTATGGCTTTGCACCCCAGCCTCCCAGCTAATTTACATCTGTTATCCCTGTATGGTTGACATTTTGATATATAGTAGGGCCACCATAAAATAAATTAGCAAAACTCCCTCCACAGTGCCCACAGTTAACACACACTCACCTCTACACAGGATATTGGTTACAAACACAAACATACACACCCCTACCTAACTACTTTATTACACTACAGCACTACGCAGTTATAGTACGCGCCACGAACATTACTGGAGTACTATTTCCCTAAAGGTGTATTTCACAGTGAATGACATCAGCTGGATTACCAAAGTAGGGCATTTCAACTGTACTGCAAGTGACTACCCTAAAATGCATTGCTCCCTACACAGACAGTGAGGTACACACAAAACATCCACAACTGACATGTGTGGGTATAGAACTCCTGATCGAGGTCTATATCACACTACAGCATGAAGCTGTTATGAGATGCACCACAGGGATTGCTAGAGACATCCTTCCCCAAATGTGTATTTCACATTGAATGACATCAGCAGGTTTACCAAAGTAGGGCATTTCAACTGTACTGCAAGTGACTAGCCTAAAATGCATTGCTCCCTACACAGACAGTGAGACACACACAAAACATCCACAACTGACATGTGTGAGTATGAAACCCCTTACCGAGGTCTATATCACACTACAGCATAGAGTTGTTATAGGCCGCACCGCAGGGATTACTAAAGAACTTTCTCCCCAAAGTTTTACTTCACAATGAATGACATCAGCAGGATTGGCAATGTAGGGCATTTGAAATGTACTGCGAGTGAGTAGCCTATGATGCATTGCTGCATACACAGACATTGCAGCACACACAAAACATCCAAAACTGCCATGGGTGGAGATGGAACACTACCTCAGTTGTACACCACACTATAGCAGTATGCAGTTACAGGATGCCCTACAGAGATTACTGGGCTATGACTTTCCCACCAGTGTATTTCTACGGAGATTACTGGGCTATGATTTCCCCAGAGGTGTATTTCTAGGTGAGTGACATCAGCAGCCTTGCCAAAGTCAAATATGTGTATTGTACGGAGTGTGAGTGGCCTAAAAAGCATTGCTCGCTACTCAGTCAGACACACACACACACACAGATTCACACACCATCACACACACACACACACACACAGATTCACACACCATCACACACACACACACACACACACACACACACACACACACACACACACACACACACACACACACTGTTGCCAGGTCTGGGGTTAGAACACCTACCTCACTACTTTATCACACTACTGCTGTACACAGTTACAAAGCGCGCTGTGGAGGTTACTGGGCTATGATTTCCCCAGAGGTGTATTTCTAGGTGAGTGACAACAGCCTTGCCAAAGTCAAGTATGTATATTGTACGGGTTGTGAGTGGCCTAAAAAGCATTGCACTCTATGCAGTCAGACACACACACATATTCACACAGTTGCCAAGTCTGGGGTTAGAACACCTGCCTAACTATTTTATCACACTACAGCAGTACGCAGTTACAAGACGCGCTATGGAAAGTACTGGGCTATGATTTCCCCAGAGGTGTATTTCTAGATGCGTGACATCTGCAGTCTTGCCAATGTTGTGTATATGAACTGTACTGAGTGTGAGTAGCCTAGAAAGCATTTCTCTCTACACAGGCAGAGACCGAAACACACACACATACACACACTCACACAGCTGCCAAGTTTGCGGTTAGGACTATTACCTAACTAGTTTATCAGTACAGCAGTACACAGTTATGGGATGCGCCATGGGGGTTACTGAGCTATAGCTCCCCCAAAGGTGTATTTCACATTGGATGACCTCAGGAGGCTTGTCATGATGAAGACCTTGGTTATTGGGGTCGAAAACGTATGTATTTTTGTGGCGTTAAGCTCTTGAAGATTGTGATTTTCTGCTGTCCGTGTCTTCATTTTGAATAAAGTGTAATTTCAGGTTTCAAACCTTCATTTGGATTCTCCTGGCAAGCTGTGTGTTTGGTTGTCATGATATTGCTATGGGGAGGGTGGTGTGTGCATGGTCTGTAACCCATTCATGTAGGGGTTGACATGCCACATGCGGGCACACACAGGGTCATATGCCAGAGGTACGTGTATACAGCTACTAGGTGACATCTTCCTTGTACAGTCATGTTGCACAGCTGGCACGTGCAACACACTGTCATGCTGACAGATACTGGTGGCTAGTATCTGCAGTGAGTGATACCTGCACCTCATGTGTTTGGCGCCCTTTGGCTGTGTGCTGGGTGGGACAGGCCCAGATGTCTCCTTGTCACGGTCACCCTCTTCAACACATCTATGTCTGTCTACCTTTGGCTTATTATAGTGTGTTGTCCTTTAATATATATCTGTATTCCTATCCACTGTGTGTGCAAGGCTGGAGTGGTGCATACTGACATGTGTCTGCACTGAGAACTGCAACTGCCAGATATGTCTGGTCCACTGTTGTTTGCTGACATGGCCTTCTTGTGTTTGTGTGTGAGCATGCCCAATGTGGGTTTTCAGTATGTTGTTGACTGACATTGCCTTTATTCCTCTTTAAGTGTGTGAGCATGCCCAGTATGGCCATCTATATTGCATGTGTGGATCACGTCCAGATGGTTTGTACTGCGGTGCTGACCTTTGCGCTGTACACTGACAGGTAGCATGCTGTGTCTGCAGGATATACATCAGTCATTTGGCATTGACTGCTGCTACATTTCTGCTTAGCGTGGGGGGGCACCAAACTGTTTCTACATTTCTACACAGGGGTGGGGGGGCACACCTGACTGTTACTATAAGTGTACATAGGATGGTGGGGCACACCTTACACTTGTACACAGTTTCTAGGACTGTACTGGTATGTCAGGTACACCATTTCAGTCTGTGGTCTTACCTATCGTGCTGGCTAGAGGCATACCAGTGTACTACAGATCATAGATTTCACTACTTACATATTAGTTTCTGACTTCCTAGCCTTCACAACTGACATCCAACTGGCTGGCTTGCTGTAATCTGTCTGTGTAGGGCTGGGGTAGCAGTTACCCATGGGGCTCATTCAGAGGCCATAGTACAGCATTTGTTTGTGTTTGTCTACACCTATCCTGCTGGCTGTGACTGTTGTTGGGTATATGCCCCCCCCGACTGGCATGTGTGGGTCATTTACCTTGTGGGTGTCCCAATATTGAGGGTGGTGATGCAGGGTTTCCTATGTCGGATGCACATAGTACACTCCCTATACATGGTTGAGCACAGGTAGTGTCATGTTTGGCATCCCTTTCAGTGTATGTGCGAGTCGGAGAGAGGTGTAATTCCCTGGGTCCCTACTGTGTCAGTGCATGTGCTATGCGTTCCCTCTTTGCCAAGGCCAGGACATACTGGGCACGCCTCCTTCTGCCTACTGGAGCGGGCTCAGGTTGTTCCTCCTCCGAGTCACTCTGCGCCTGTGCAGGCCTTGGCACTGGTGGGGGGCTGTGTGGTCCTGCCCCGTGCTGTTCCTGCTGCAGCTGTTTCCACAGGATTGTATTGTGTAGCATGGCACATACAAGGACAATTTGGGTACATGTAGTTGGTGAGTACTGCAAGGCTCCACCGGATGTGTCCAGGCACCGGAACCGTGACTTGAGCATCCCAAACACATGCTCTGTTATGATTCGTGTTTGTGTGTGTGCGTCATTATGGAGTTCTTGTGCGGGTGTGTGTGCATATCTGATGGGTGTCATCAGCCATGGCTCCAGTGCATATCCAGCATCCCCCACTTGGTGACCGTGTGGGATGTCCCCATTGGCAAATGTCTGGTACAGCTGCGTCAGATGCCAGATGTGAGAATCATGGTAGCTTCCAGGGCAACCAGCACACACATTCATATTATGCCCTGTTCATTGCACACAGCCTGGCAGTTGATGGAGGGGAAGCCCTTGCGGTTGATGTAGACCCTACCCCGCTCACCTGGTGGTGCTTTAATGCATATGTGTGTGCAGTCTATTGCACCCACTACCTCAGGGTATTCTGCTAGCTGGGGGAAGAGATGCATATTGCTCGCCAACGCCACACGGGTGATGGGGAAATATACATGCTCAGCGACATGTGCTGACATGGCATCCAGGAACTGGTGGAGTACCCTGGATGCTGATGCCTGTGAAATCCCCATCATATCCCCAGTTGGCTTTTGGAAGGTACCTGTAGCTAGTATTCTTAGACCTACACATACCTTGGTATCCACTGGGATGGGTTCACCTCTGTTAGTTCTGTGTGTGAGGCATGGCCGGCACAGCTCAACAATTTGCTGTAGGAGGTCCCTGTCCACCCTATAGCGCTCCACTATCTCCAGCTCATGTAGCCCTTGGTAGGTTACCCTGGGTCTGTACACTCTTCTCCGTCTCCTCACTGTGGGTTGCTCAGCAGCGTTCACATCCTCACCACCCTCAGCCTCTTGCACATGCTGGTTTATGATAGCAAAAGCAGCCCCTAACATTTTTTCTTGCTTTAGTTTTGTAAAATTTCCCCGTCTGTATACACCGGTGGTGCAGAGATTTTGAGAAAAACAAGGGGGAAAGGTGTTTGCATAGTTTATAGTGGTGGGCTGGGCTGGGCTGGTCTGCTGCCTGTGTAATTGGATGATTCTGATACATTTCACCTGTCAGCTAAGCTAGTTCTCCTTGATTACCTTTCTACTGCTGTTTTCCCTTCCCATTGCCTCCCTGTTTAAGCCCGTGTGCATGCCGCACAGAGTGCTCATATGTGCACAGAGCTGCTTCTTCCTGGTTTAACTTCCTTTTTCTTCCTTTAGAACCTGGTGCGCGGTGCGCACACCTGCTTACACTTTGTAATGTGTGCTAGGCAGGTTTAGACACACCCTTAGCTTAGCTGTGCTAACCTAGGAGCAATCTCGAGCCACAGGTCTCCAATCCGCTTACAGTATGCCTGACACCCCCCTATGATGTCATCTGTATCCTAGTTTTTCACCCGGCTATTTATACTCTTACCCTCTTGGACCTGCCTCACACCCTGTGAAAATCTGGGATTCACTAACCTTTCCCTCATTTGCATAGGATTGCCTACTAATGCATAGTTACATGTCCCACACTGAGCCTCCCCCCTTAGCAACCACTACTCACTGGCCAAGTTGTCTTTTGCCTGCCATTGACTTGCATGGCAGAATACTGATTTTTGTTAGAATGCTCATTTTCAGTTTATTTTATTATTTTCCCCCGATCCCGTTATCGTGCTGCTGCCCTATGCTTACACAGCTGAGATCAGGGAAGATAAAATTTAACGTTTAATTTTTTTTTTTTTTACAGTTTGTAATGCCAATGGCCTTCTACTTGGACATTGGCATGCTTCCTCAGTGATATGCAGCCTTTTTTTGGAGCTGTCATGGCTCTGTTTTGTAGACTGCTGAACTGTACTGGGTTACTAACCGATTACATTTCTGCACACTACACTTGTCCTGCACGGATGGCTGCCAGCTTCCTGGATGGCATATTACCCTCATTTGCATTGTTTACACCTGCAAATGAGGGTAATTTGTGTACAGGAGCTCAGTCCGTGCAGTATTAGCCTAAGAGCTCACGTGCACTTCCCAGGAGCTCGTTCCTGGATCGCACGTCGGCCATATTGCCGAAAATAGCTCTTAAACTAATCTTGCAAGCTATAAAAGGCGTCGTAAATCCGGAGGACAGTATGCCTTTAATTAACATCTCCTGCTGTGGAATACAAGTCCAATTGCTTGTTTGTGTTGTCATAAAATTAATACAGTCTGTTACTTCCAGCTTCTCTGGTACAGCAGAAAATCTCAGATTTTCCCTGCTTGCTCCGTTTTCTAATTTTATTATTTTTTGAAACATCTCTTCTTGAGCAGTGTCATATTCAGCTAGCCTTTTCTCCATTTCGACCTCTGATTTTTGGAGTTTTATCACCTCAACTGAATATCTGTTCAAAGCTTATTTCATTTTATCCGGTCTTTTATTAGTTGTTTTGATATACTCCATCAAAGTTTCATTTACTTATTTTTTCTCCCTTGGCTACTGGAAGTCATATCTTGCACCAGAGTTGGAGCTTGCACTGCTTTTTGCTGAATAGCTGCAGAATTCTTCCCAGTCAGTGTTTCCTCAGCTGTTGTAGTTGATTTTCTTTCAAGTTGTCTGAATTTCTTGTTTTGCTGGCATCTAGGCAGTGCATTTACTAGCTGGTTACTGAAATTCACATCAAAAAAATAAGTTCACTAGCTCTCTCTTTTAAGTTTCTGTTTTCATACTGGGAGAGTTAAAATTAAGCTGTTACTCAGTGTGCAGCCATATTGGAAGCAAAAGTCACAGAAAAGTTACCAGATTTGCAGCAAAGGGAAAACATTTCTTCTTGTCAGCCTTAGCATTTGATTTGTCAACTACACCCAGAGTTTTGCAAAATGCCTGGCACCAGTAATTGCCAACTACAGGACAAAGAGCATCCAGGTCTGTTCTAAACAATTGCCTTAACCTAGCGGAATGAGTTCAGGGGATTGTCATTGCTTTGGTATTCACTCTGAATTGTTTTAGGAATTTGGGTCTTGCAGTCAACAAAACCAAATCAAGCCTGACTCCCTCAAGAAATTGGTCATCTTGGGGGCCCATTTAAATACACCATTTACTGAGCCTTCTTTTTAGGACAGAATATACCATTTAACTGTACTTTCAAAGCATTTTCCAGCAAAAACAAATTTTGGCAAGGGAGCTCCTCAGACTGTTAGATTAGATAGCATTTTGCATTTTAATGGCACTACTTACCTACCCACACATGGGGAAGCTTTATTGGTATTTGAGAAACAGATGATGTTAACATATTCATTCATTATAGGCCACCATCCCACTTTCCTTTGCAGCAGAGGGTAGATCTCATGATGGGTATTACAGCACAAACAAAACCAAGGGATGCTCTTCAAACCATACAGCCCATGATGACCCTTACCATAGATTCCCAAAACCTAGCTTGCGGAGCATGGTGAAGCACTTCAAGTTCAGAGAACATGGAATGGCAGGATGACAGGAAAACAAACATAAAAGAAAATATGGCTGTCATTCTAGCTCTGAAGGCTTTCTCCTCCTTCCTTTGTGTGCTTGTCTGTGTGTTGGTGTGGGTGTGTGGGCTCCAGACAATGACAGACAACACATCAGTCATATGGTTTGTAAACAAAGAGGATCTTTGTCATACCTTCTGTGCAAGCCTGGTGTGTGTGTGTGTGTGTGTGTGTGTGTGTGTGTGTGTGTGTGTGTGTGTGTGTGTGTGTGTGTGTGTGTGTATATATATATATATATATATATATATATATTTATATTTATATATATATATATATATATATATGTATATATTTTTTTTAATTTACACTTTGTTGAACAAGTTAATCCCACTGGGGGGAGACTCAAGGTGATAGTCATATTGACTAGGGGAAACTCCCCCTTTTGTTTTGAGTGTGCCATGGGATCTTTTTCATCTACTTAAGCTACCACAACGCTTCATAGGTGAATTTTAGGCTAACCGTCCTGAAGAGCCATTTTAAGCCTAGCTAATAACCTAAGGTCAGAATTAAACCCTGTGTCTATGAGGTGAAGACCTTAACCATTATGCCAATCCTCCCAGGCAACTCAGGCAGATGGGGCGTTGTTTTCATGTCTCATCCAAAGATAGCTCAAGTGATAAACATGGCACTAACTGCAGATGTTCATCGTGTTTCACTGTTGCAGTCATTACAATTGGGTTATCCTGCGGGCAGGCTACCCACAGTCGGCCCGAGTTGCAAAGTCTAGGTCTGGTGTCCGTTGCTTTCGCCTCCTCCCTCACGTCAGTGCGCCAGGGGTATAAAAGATGCAGCTGACGCCATTTTCTTCAGTCTTTCTTGCTGCGCGGTGCCTGAAGCAAAGCAGTTCGCAAGTGCTGGTCGGCCGATTCCTGAGATTTTCAAATTCGAATTTCAGATCCGAAGTCTTCATTAAAGCTAAGTACCCCATTAGGGAAACTTTTTTCTTGCTCCAGACCGATGTCAGAAAAAGTTAATAATTGTATTTCTTGTGGGAAGCAAATACCTCATAAGGATTTTCATTCTTAGTGTATTCCTTGCCTAGGCCCTGACCACGATGTTGCTAGTTGTCGGTTTTGTGCTAGATTTAACCAGTGCACTATTAAGCGTCGGTACGATTTTGCATTTCATTACTTTGGCAGAAGATTCAATTATATAATGCTGTCGGAACAGCCGACTACCGAAGTTTATAAAAAGCGCAAAGAAAAAGAAAAGGATAGGCATCCGAGGTCCAAAACTGACGACGAGGCTTCCGCTAGGCCTGTCGCCGGTTCGCTGGTTCTCAGTGAGGTGCTTTCGCAGCCCCTGACACACACTACCTTAGAGCCACAGGCCGCTTCCGACTCCCACGTGGAGCTGACTTGGCCTCTGGAAACTCAAGGTATTGGACACTCAGAAACTATTCCTTCAGATGGGTCCGGAGCCGCTGAGCAGGCATCGGCTTCTGAGGGTATTTTCAGGCCTACACAATTATATCTGAAACCTACTTCAGCACCAAAGGCAAAGACTAAAGCAGCTCAAAAGACAAAGAAACAAGTACAGCATTCTCCTGGACAGGCCACCATGCCTAAAAAACAGATGCTTAAAATGGCCGAAGACCTAATTACTTTGATCAGGGGTTCCCATCCCCCTCCTGATAAGAGGCCTAGGCAAGCGATAGAATATGAATCTTCAGATCAGGTTTCCATTTCCTCTGATTCTTCTTCTGAAAAGGAATATTCTCTTCCTCCCTATGAGGATTCTGATGCTGAAGAATCTATCCATTCAGCCTCTCCTCCTGAGGATTATTCTTTTGGGGAGACCCTGCATATTATGAGGGAGCATTTCCACTGGGAAAGCCAAGATTACTCAGAATCTAAGAAAAGGCTCAGAGACTTCCTTTTATTACCTCAGCACAGCCCCCTTGCTATACCTCCTGTTTTAGACATTGTTGATGATGTATTTACAGAGTCTGGTCTGTCTCCTGACTCTTTACCACCAGTTCCTGTTAAGCCAGACAGATACTACCGGGTTCCTGATTCACATAAATTTCTTTATAAAAACCCTGCTGCTGACCCAGAAACTATCTCTCAGGGTCCCAAAGGGGACAAGGCTTCCACTGCAAAAAACCCTATCCCCTCTGATAGGGATTCTAGGGCCCTGGACAGATGGGGGAAAAAGATTTATACTTCTGGTACCTTGGCTATAAGATCTTTAAATTGCTAGTTTCATATGCTTAAATATCAGCAATATCTTATGTCACTGTTTAAACAGAAAATGTTGACAATTTCAGAATGTGCAGAAAAACAAAGAACTGCAGGATTTATTGCATGCAGCTGAACAAGTGGGAAAGCATAATTTGCAATGTGGTTTTGATTCTCTAGAGGCCTCCTGCAGGGCCGCTGTTACGGGTTCTGTCATTAGGAGGCATGCTTGGTTAAAAGAACAGAATCTGCCTGATCATGTTAAAGCAAAACTTTTAGGTGCTCCATTACAGCATGATACCTTGTTTGGTGTTAAAGCAGAAGAGGTGTTGAAGAAAATGGAGGACAAAGCTAAATCTATGCAAACAGTCAAGGATTTCTTGCAGATACAGCCTCCCAGATTTAGCAGAAACTGGCCCACAAAGAATTGGTCCTTTCCAGTGTCAGACAGGCCACAAAGAGGCAGATACAGATGTCCCAGATGCAGATCTCAGCCCCAGGGCTCATACAGACCTAAACAATGAGGTGCTTCTACCTCCAAAAGCGGAGAGGAAAAATCACAGCCTTACAGGAAACAGTCTGAATGCATTTCCACTGCCAGCACCAAGCACTTATCTTCTGGCAGCCCCTTTGGGGGGAAAACTAGCACTTTTTTCACAAAATTGGCACATGATCACCCAGGCCAAATGGGTCTTAAATATATCACAAGGCTACAAGTTCCACTTTCACACCCTGCAAAGGCAAAATGGTATGCCAGACCTGCCACGAAATCAATGGGCAGAGGCACAAAAACAAGTTTCACACTTCATGGACATGAGAGCCATTCAGCTAGTACCACAGCAAGAGCAGGGACTAGGATTCTACTCAAGACTATTCTTGGTGCCCAGAAAGGACAAAGCCTGGAGACCAGTTCTGGACCTGTCTATCCTAAATACATTCCTGGATATTCCAAAATTCAAAATGTTAACTCTGCAGCAGCTTCTGCCCATGCTGGGCAAGAAGGCTTGGCTTGTGACTTTCGACCTAAAAGAGGCATACCTGCATGTCCCAATCAGACAAACATGCAGAAGATACCTCAGATTTTTAGCTGGCTCAATGCACTACCAATTCTCTGCACTGCCCTTTGGCTTATCTACTGCGCCCAGGGTCTTCACAAAATGCCTGGCACCAGTAATTGCATTTTCCAGACAAAGGAATACAAATATATCCTTACTTGGACGACTGCCTTATTCAAGCAGACAACAAGGACATTCTACTACAGCATCTGGCGTTTGTAAAAAGATTACTAACAAGTCTGGGGTACACAGTAAACGAAAAAAAATCAAAACTCGTACCCTCTCAAGAGATAATATTCCTGGGTGCAAGCTTAAATACAACTGCCCACATGGCTTATCTCAGCCAGACAAACACAGACAACTGACTACTTATTTCAAAATGTTGGCAACAAAGACCCAGTTATCTGCAAGAAAAATTCTGCAGGCTTTGGGTTTCATTGCATCCTGCATTCTGCTAATTCCATATGCAAGACTGCATATGAGGAAACTTCAATGGTATCTAAAAAGTGTTTGGACTCAACATTGCCACAGCCTGGAAACAATAATTACCCTCATTCCTTGCCTGCAACAGGAGTTTCGATGGTGGGCAAAAGCCTGTCACCACAGCACGGGACAGCCATTCACCTTAGCCACAGCCAGGCAGACATTGACAACAGATGCATCAGATTATGCCTGGGGGACCATATGGCAGGAAGATGTATTCAGGGCACATGGTCAGCAAGTCAAATGCATCTACATATCAATCAAAAAGAGATGCTAGCTGTTCAGAATACCCTGACAGCCTTCAAGGATCATCTTCATCCAGGACAACTATTGATAAAGATGGACAATACTACAGTCATGTGGTATATAAACAAGCAGGGAGGCACACATTCCTACCCTCTCTGTAGGCTAGCCAAGAACTTGTGGAACACAGCATTGACTTACCAAGTACATCTGCAAGCACAATTCCTGCCAGGAAGGATAAATACTCGGGCAGACGAACTAAGCAGAAACCTAATGGATCCCCACGAGTGGAAATTGGATCTACAAGCCTTCAGCATGATAACAAGGAACTGGGGATGCCTGGACATAGACCTCTTTGCCTCCCCTCACAACTACCAATTACAGAAATTCTGCACAAGAACTTATCACAAGCAAGCATGGAAAGTGGATGCCCTATCTTTCAGCTGGAAAACCTAACAGTTTATGCCTTTCCTCCTCTGCCTCTCCTCCCCATGGTACTCCTCAAGGTCAGACAAGAGAAACCAAAAATTATACTGATTGCCCCAGACTGGCCCTGCCAGCACTGGTACCCAATCCTAAAGTGCTTGTCTCAATGCCCAGCTTGGGCATTACCTCAAATTCCTCACTTACTAACCCAACAAGACAGTCAGATACTGCACAGCCAACTCAGGACCTTAAACCTGGTAGCATGGTGGATAATGTAGCCATTCAAGACACACCTCTCTCTAAAGCAGTGATGGATGTTATTTTGGAGGACAGAAGGCCTAGCACCAGAAAATCTTATGCAGAAAAATGGAAAAGATTCTGTGCTTGGAACCAGGCAGAAGGTTTTGACACGATTGTTCCAAATATTCCTCAGATTTTGCAATACTTAACTGAGATGCTGGATAAAGGCCTTTCCTTTTCATCAATTAAAATTCATGCCTCTGCCATTTCAGCTCATTACAATACAGAACCACCTATTTTTTCTCATCCATTACTAAAGCAGTACCTCAGAGGGGCCAAAAACATAAGACCTCCAAGGAGAGCACAAATACCTGCATGGAACCTCAACTATGTCTTGGAAAAATTTACACTGCGTCCGTTTGAGCCAGCCTCTGCAGCTGCTATAAAATTCTTATCCTGGAAAACAGCTCTGCTCCTAGCAATAACCTCCGCTAGATGAGTCTCAGAGTTACAGGCACTCATGGCTGTGGAACCTTTTATCATTTTCCATCCTGACAGGGTTTCTCTGAGGACAAACCCTACATTTATGCCTAAGGTAGTGCCCATTGTGGCCCTTAACCAAACAATTCATTTGCCTACCTTTTTATCCAAACCCACAGAATAAGGGTGAGAGAATTCTAAATTCTTTGGACATTCACAGGTAGCTACGCTTCTACTTGGACAGAACCAAAGCTTTCAGAAAGACTGAACAACGTCTAGTGGCATATGCTGCAGGGTCACAAGGAAAGCCTATCTCAAAGCAGACTATTTCAAAATGGATAGTCCACTGCATTTGTTTCTGCTATTCACAGCATGGCAAATCAGTGCCTAAGGCCATTAGGCCACATTCAACCAGAGCAGCAGCCACTTCAGCAGCCTTCCTCAGAGGAGTACCAACCAAAGACATTTTAGAGGCTGCAACTTGGAGTTCAGTGCATACTTTTACAAAGCACTATCACTTATCTCTCTACTCTAAATCCAGGGCAGGCTTTGCCACTGCAGTTCTTCAGGGCCTTATAGCCTCTCCTAATTCTGTTTAGCCAGCCTCCCAACCTTAGCTTTGGGATTCAACCCAATTGTAATGACTGCAACAGTGAAACACGATGAACATAGTACAGTTGTGTACCTACCATAAATGTAGATGTTCGTGTGTATTCATAGTTGCAGTCCAGGTTACCCTCCCACCATCCCCCTTTTCCTTTGCTGGAACTTATCTGTACTTCTCTACTATTCTATACAACCTATGTGGTGTATTTGCTTCTAGATGAAGGAAGAGTTGTTTTTTGTGCATGCATGCTTATTGGCATAATTTAGCCTACCATTTTAGGGGCACCTGACATCTGGGGCAAGAAAAACTGAAGAAAATGGTGTCGGATGCATCTTTTATACCCCTGGTGCACTGACGTCAGGGAGGAGGCGACATCAACAGACGGTGGACCTACACTTTGGAACTCGTGCCGACTGCAGTTAGCCTGCCAGCAGGATAACCCAATTGTAATGACTGCAACAGTGAATACACTCGAACATCCACATTTATGGTAGGTACACAACTGTACTTTCTGCATTCCCTGTCTACAAAATATTCATAAGGAACGGCTGAGGAGATCTCCAGTAGACCCCATGAGTGGATGCTAAATAGGGATGTCTTTCTGGATATGATCTGGATTTGGGCATTCCAGAAACAGAGCATTTTTTTCTCATTTGGATAGACAGCAAATATAGTTCTGTTGCAGGAGAGTAACTCCAGAAGCTTGGACAGTAGATGCCACCTCCTTGAGTTGGGCAGGTCTGTTTTTATTATGCATTCTCTCCAATACTCTTGATTGTATTTATTTTCATATGTTAACTGGGTGAATAGACTACTCCTAAGACCCTTTTTAGAAACCACCCAGGCCAAATATGCAAGACATTATACATAACATAATCTACAAGCGATACAAGTTCTGCTGTCAAGTATTTCCAGTGTACTACTCAAAATAAAGGCAGAAAAGCCAAAATATTTTTAGTATCACCCTTTTGGTCATGGCAACACTGATCTCCTCTGCTGAACAGCCTGGAAAGATTAGAATAGAAAGTGCTGTGTCAGTGTCTGGATCTCCTGGCTAAAAACTAAGGGTCCCTCCTACACCACAGCTTGCCCACACCAAGGCTGACAACTTGGATGATTATAAATTGGAACAAATAGTCTCTGTGGTGTCCCTCGAAGTTTCACAACCCCAGAATGTCAATATACTGGGTCCAACAGCAAGTAATGAGGAAACTTCTCTGTGTGGAAGATCTAAGATCCCCTAGAGTTCAGGCAACTAATAAAAAAAAATATTGTGAATATCCCACCTAATGACAGGTGGTAGAAATAATTTCTTTAAAAACTTTCCAAAATATAAATCCACTAATGAAAGTAGGGAAGCACAAGCTAGTTCAAGTCAAATCTTCTTTATTGAAAACATATAAGCAAGCAATCCAAATAGTAGTTGAAAAAAACAGAATAAAATATAGAAATTAACCATTTAATTTATATTTGTTTGTTTGTTTGTGTCTTTCAGCTTTTCCCGGTTAGGGGTCGCCACAGCGGAACTCCGGTCCGCTAATGATTGGTAGTGGATTTTTACGTACCGGGTTACCAGCCCTGACGCACAACCTTCAACGAAGTCATGCCCCATTCACGTATGCCTCCACACAGAAGACGCTCTAGCTGAGAATCAAACGGGACAACGTTTTGCTATGAGGCGACAACGCTACCGCAGCACCACCACCGCAGTCAACCATTTCATTTATATACCTGTTTAAAAGCATGGGAGTAGTTTATTAGAGTAGCTCTGTTGTAAAAGACAATTAGCATGTTTACTAGCTAAATACCCTTTCCCCCATACACCAGTGTCACATTCGACACAGTGCTGCCCTACTTCAAGCTGTGTGATTCCAGGATATGTTAAACTAAACTAAACTAAAAATTATACAGTGATAATTGCTAAAACTTCCTGAAAACATTTCATTGTAGTATCAAAAAAGAAAAAGTTAACACAAGTCTCGAGATTTCCTTAGAAATCTTTTCTACCAACATTCCGAAACATTTTTAACATAGATTGCTTTCGGCACATGTGGTCTGAGGATGAGTTAAATATTATGATGGGAGGAGAGGCTGTGATACTAGATACAAGGAAAGTTTACCTAGCTAATTGGAAAAGGTTTTCCTTCTGATGCCAGGCCTGTAGACTTGAACCAAGCTAGGCAGTCATTGCTGTGGTTCTGGAACATGTGTTAGACCTTTACAAAATGGGCTTATTGTGTGCATCTGTCAAACTGCATGCTTCTGCCATTTCAGCCTTTCTGCCCATGGATCCACCCTTGCATTTCAGGCCTCCTGTAATCAGTAAGGGGGACACTCCAGTTTAATTCACTAACAAAAGAGATTGCTCCACCATGGTATTTTAACTATGTTTTAGAAAAGTTGATCATGGCTGCATTTGAACCAGTTACTCAAACTGCTCTCCAGTGTCGTGAACTGGAAGATGATGCTTTTAGTGACTGTTAACATCTATAGCAGAATTTCTAAACTCCTGGCCTTGTATGCAGTGAATGTTTTTAGTGTTTCACCATGACAGGGTGTCCTTTGTTTCAAACCTAATGTGGTTTCTAGGCTGTTCCATAATCATGCCATTCATATGCCATTTTTTTTCTTTCCAAATCCACAGAACAGAAAGGAAAGAGACCTTTCATTCCCCTGGTGTACACAGATAACTGAGATTTTATTTTCATAGGACCAATGAATTCAGAAATTCTGAACAGCTATTTGTCTCCTTTGCAAAAGGGAAAAGGGGGAAACCAGTATCAAATCACTTGCTCAGTGCATCTGTTTTTTAAACCTTTATTGAATTATCTCTTAAGACATAGGCAAACATACATGTATGTAAAAGAAAACAAGACCATGTTAACATGTTCCTAGTTACAAACATTATATGTCACATGTTTTTGTGTAACTATCTTCAGTCCAGCATTACATAAATTGCTCTTTCTGTCTTCCTTAATTCTCGCTTCTCCCCTTAAACTGTATCCTGCATGTATTGTTCCCCCAATTTCCATTTTTTTTCTAAAGAGCCCATTCCCAGCTGTTTTATCTCTTTTACAATATCCAGTACTTCGAGTACAAGTTGGTGTAGACTTTGATTTCCATTTTCAAGTATTTGCTTTTTTGGTAGTCATCAGAATTAAACTTACTAAGGCCTTAGTAGACTGTCTAGACAATTCAGTTCCTGAATCCCATCACAAAAAAAAAATCCTCAATTACACCCATTTGCTCATCCAAACTTCCACAGGAATACCGTCTGTTCAGGAGACTTTTCTGCAGATTGATTGCATGTCACCTTTTTATTTCATCTCCTTCTGTCTTAACTGTTAATTGTTGAGCCTCATCTACCTCTAACCTTGGCATGCTTAAGTCGTCTGCCTTATGCAAATTTTTATAACATTTCTGAAGTATCCTTAATACCGCTATGAAATGTGTGGTTATTTTTCTTGTTATAAGGTCCCGTGATCTGGCAACAACCCTGGAATTTGACCCACATCATCCTTCCGTGCCACAAAAATATCATCAAAGTGTCTGATATAAAGGTGCATTCAACTGTGTCATGTAGTGTCTAATGGAATTACTGATTTTCATGTTTACACCTTTAGTTCTCGTGTTATCTAAAACGTATGCTGACATTTTTTCTAAAGGCTACACCTTTGTCATTGGTCAGGGAGGTAATCTTACTGAAACTCTTACCAATCTGAAAATGTATACTAGGAAGTTAAATTTGGACATTATGTTTAGGAATGAAGCCGCACATACCCAGTCATTAAGAGTCCCTAGTATAATCAGTCCACCACTTCATCCCCTTTGCTTCTTTCCAAGAGAATGTGAGAACTTGACTTTAGATCCTATATCATAGATTCCCCTCTCCAGAAAAATCCAACTTGATCAAATTTGAGTTGGATTTGATACATAATCGTAGAACATCTAATATCCGGATTATGCATCCAGGCAAAAGGGGTGGCGTTGTCCTTATGGTCTACTTGCAATATACTGAGTAAATGTACATTTTATTTGAAGACACCTATGAGCAGGTGTAAAAAATGAACTTACCATTGCATATTTCAGTATTTCTGCTGCTTTACATGACATGCTTATGCAAGGTCAAATTACCCTTAAACAATATAAATACCTAAACATCAAGCATCTGGTAGTCTCTGCCATTTTTGGAGTTCCCAAGATCCACAAAAATCAAAATGATCCACCGTTGAGGCCCATTGTGGATGCTAGGCAATTGATCACAGCCCCCTTGGCTAAATTTCTAGACTACCATTTAAAAGGGGTGGTCCAGAATATCGACCACCTATGAAAGGATTCATGGGAATTCCTTATGAAGTGTACATGTGGACCTTAAGGAAAAACTGGTGTATTATCAGTGATGATAGTGACATCACCAATAAGGTGGGGGACAAGCCAGTCATTATTTTTAGGAAAGTTACCAGTTTCAAGCAATTATTTGAATCGCCTGGCAAACTTCCACACCACTCAATATGTATATAGAAAGGTATACAAAAGTGGAGTGCTTGCAACTACTGTAAAAATATATGTTATGTTGTTCTATCTCGCCTTCATTCTTACTGGTTGGGTTTGGACCCTATCCTGAGTTCCGACTCAGCCGTATACTTAAGCTTGAGATCTTCCACTGGCTCTTGGCTGTATCCCTATCCCGTCATGCTCTAGTGAAGCTCCCCAGATCTTGTTTGCCACTAAACAGATTGGAGGCTTTCATCTTGGCTCTGGCTAAGTGAACCAGCCTTTATTATTTTTATTATCTTTATTATACATTTTTTCTCTAAAAGGATTTCTAGTTATACTTTAAAAATAGTTACCATTTACTATTCTTGTAGGTATTGTAATTATTTAGGAATATTCGTTGCTGTATTGTTGCTTCTGGCCATCGTTTTTTCATTAGGCCTTGTTTTTCCCTATCCTGGCCAATTTTTCTACATTTATTGTTGCTAGAGTAAATAGAAAGGCGTCAGCCCATTTAAGTTAGAGGGCTGCCGCTGACCGTTTTAGTTAGAGGGCATCTTGTGAGCGTTTATTGTTAACAGTTTTTCCTACTGCTTGAATAAAAGGGGCTTCAGCCCATTTAAGTTAGAGGGCAACCTAACTTCTTTTGTTTCTGTACTGGTTGAAGTTTAAAAAAAAAAAAAAAAAGTTTGTTTCATATTGTATATATTATACTGTGGGGTTTAATAGTTGGTGTTGTAGTTATTATTTTGTGTGTGTGTTTGTGTGCGTGTGCGTGCGTGTGTGTGTGTGTGTGTGTGTGTGTGTGTGTGTGTGTGTGTGTGCGTGTGTGTGTGTGTGTGTGTATACTGTGATTTAAACATGTCCAAAGAGCATAAGGAAACTAAGCCTTCGGATTTTAAAAAGTGTAGTAAGTGCAGCCAGAAGATGTCGATAATGGACTCCCATACTGTTTGTGTTTATTGCTTGGGAGCAATACATCTGCAGGAATCATGTTCGATATGTCACTCATTCAGCTCTTGAGTGCTACTAGAGCGAAAAAACAAGTTAATTGTGAGAGGCTTATTGAAGTCCCCCTTCCAGGAAGCTATAGAAGAATGTCCAGGCATTTCAGGATCAACAAAATCATCTTCTACTAAATAAGACAAGTCCACTAATAGATCTTCTCCCTCTTTGGAGCAATCGAAGCCTGTTAGAAAATTGTGCAAAATTGTATCTCCGACTCTGACTATTTCGGAACCGACAAAATCTGCTTCATTGATGCCAACTGTTTCAGTGCGTATGGAATTTCAACTCGGGAGCTGGTCCCCAGAATTGGAGCCAGTTAGTCCTGTTCTGAGGTCACCTATTTTGCAGTCAATCAGATCCCCAACTCTCTCCTCTAAGTTCTCCAGGAGTCTTTTTGGGATGATGATGTGGATAGGGTGGTGCGTAGGCTTCTAAAGACACCAGCGCTTGCCAGACTTCTTTCAGCTCCAGCCCACAGGGATTCGGAGCCAGCCAAGACTGTCCCACTGACATCGATTCCTCCTCCAAACAGACCCGGGACCTCGGTGTCAGAATACTTGGAACCAACTTTTGTGGAAGCATCGGTGCAGAGAACCATCATGGTATCTTCGGAACCGAAGGCTGCTCCGACATCCTCGGTCCTGTCCGAGGAGTCTAGGAGCCGAAGCTGTCTGGTTGGGTCCAGGGAGGGGAGTCGGAGCGGGCATTTGTCGGATCTGAACTTACCTCTCAGGGCTTTAGCTCGGATGAGCTCAGATCCTACATCGGCTTTGGAGCCAACCCCCTTGGTTCTGGGGATTTCTTCTGGGTTTTCGGAGCCAGAGGTATCTTCAGATCAGGGGAGGGGGTCTTTTGAGCTGATGAGGAGGGTGCTGTCTGCTCACACATCTCCACTCAGGGGTTCTGACATTCCTTCCCCTAAGGTAGTGGCGTCCATCTCTGCACCTCACCATCCACAGACCAGCAGAGACCCTAGGCTTCAGGGTACCCTATCGGGTGAACCCCTCTCTTCTGAAACCTCTCCAGAATACGCTTCTGAAGCGGTCACTCATAAGATACTCTGCAAGAGGGAGCATTTGGACTTCCCAGAGGAGTCAGTCACCTCAGACACAGACCTTGATGAGACGGAAGGGTCTCAATGGTTACCCTATAAGGATGTCACCTTCGCAGACATCCTAGAAATCCATAAGCAGAAAGGAGGCTGCAAGCCCATCAAGCCTTCTGATGAGGAGGCTGTTTACCTGAAGGCCTTTGGGTCTTGCCCTTCAGCCACTCGGGTGTCTTCACCTTTCAACGAACTTATGGAACTACTTAGTTGAAAGGCATGGGAGTCTCCAGATGTAGTGGACCCTGTCCGTAAGAGGCCAAATAAGTTCATTACAGCCCCTTCAGATAGAGACTTCCTGACCAAGGGTGTCCCTGTTGATGCTATGGTGGTGGCTGTAGGCACCAAAAAGGAACTTTCTGAAACATCCTCGTCTGTCCATCCACCGAACAAGGAGTCTCATACAATGGACAGAAATGAGAAGCGCATGTTTCCTTCAATGACTTTTGCACTCAGATCGCTGAACTATCTGATGCATTTTACAAGGTTACAAAGAGATCTCCTAAAGGAGTTGGGCGATACTCTCCAAGTTACAGTAGCTGCAGGGGTATCAGATAAGGTTTCCTTTCAGCTCTCCACCTTAAATTCTGTGGTCAACTCTTCCATGAGGCTTATTTCTTATGCAGCAGATGGAGCGAGCAGAGCAGTGGGTTCAGGAATTTTCCTAAGGAGACATTCCTGGATACGCTTATGCGACTTTGCGGAACCTTTCAAATCTTCCTTTATTAATGCCCCATTCGATGGCTCATCCTTGTTCAGGCCAAAAGTTAAGGAGATACTAACCAGGTGTGAACAGGAAGGAAAGACTCTCTCAGCCGTAGGAGTCCATTTTTTCGTACCTTCTAGGCCTTATCAAAAAGGCCGGGGGGGGGGGATATGGTTCCGTAAATCCCAGAGAGTTTTTCAGGATACATGTGGTGACTCTTCCCCTAGAGGCAGAGGGGGAAGTACAAGTGGAAGATGCCATCCACGCAGCAGAGGGGGTCCGCAAAACCAGGGTGACAGGGATTCTTTCCGTGGTAGACCCTTTCAGCACTTCTGAAGGGAGGCCCATCTGTCCATCTCTGGAGGCATTCGGGGGTCAATTATCTTTGTACCTAAAAGCCTGGCTGGAAATAACAAAAGACAAGTGAGTACAAAGTATCATATCCAGAGGATACTCCATACCATTTTCTCTTCTCGTCCCAAACATAAAGAAAACCCCGGATGTTCCACCCAGTCAAAGGGATCAAGCAACTATAGAAATTCAAACGTTGCTAGACAAAAGAGTCATCCAAAGTGTCCCCGCAGACCATATGAGTTCCGGAACTTACTCAAGATTCTTTTTAGTGCCAGAAAGAACTGGGAAATGGAGACCAATTTTGGATCTCAGCAGATTAAATGAATCAACAAAAAAGACCAATTTCCGGATGGTAACACTGCAGTCGATTCTTACCTTTTTGAGAAAAGACAATTGGATGTGCTCTGTAGACCTCCAGGATGCGCACTACGATGCTCTGCCCTTTGGTCTCACTACAGCCCCCAGAGTGTTCACCAACTGCATGGCAGTAGTCATGGCTCACCTGAGCGGTCTAGGATTCCAACTGTTTCCGTATCTAGATGACTGGCTCCTAACTGCCACTACCAAGCATCTACTACTGGAATCAAGAGACACTGCTCTCTCTCTCTCTCTGCTCTCATCTGGGAATCACAATAAATTACAAAAAATCTGCCTTGTTGCCATCGCAAGGTATCATGTTTATAGGAGCAGATTTAGACATAGTAAACATGATGGCAAAACTTCCTGCAGAAAGAGTCTTAGTTCTGAGACAGCAAGTTTCCCACCTTCTCTCCATAACAAGAGTACAGGCAAGGACAGTTTTGAAAGTCTTGGGAACCATGGCAGCAGTGATAAGTTTAGTTCCACTAGCATGCATGCATGCACATGAGAATTCTGCAGTGGTTACTGTTCACCCAGTGGTCTTTGCAGGAACTACCTATGTCTCATCAAATTCTGTTAACAGAGTCCTGCAAGAAGGACCTTTGCTGGTGGCATCACTCCAGTCATGTAGCATCAGGTCAACCCTTTCTTTCCACACAGCTTGTGGCCACAATGATCACGGACGCTTCCCAGATTGGGAGGGGGGCATTATCTGGGAACGACAGTCCAAGGCACTTGGCAGAATCATGAGGTCCATTTGCACATCAGTATCCTAGAGATGAGAGCAGTGCTTTTGATGTTGCAGACACTCCAGACCTCTTTCCCGCTGGGTACAAATGCTGTACAGACAGACAAAATGTCTGTTGTCTGGTACATAAACAAATAAGGAGGGACCAGATCTTGCCCCCTTTGTCGAGAGGCCGTCAGAGTATGGCAGTGGGCGATCTCTTCCCAATGTTTTCTGATAGTAACGCACATCCCGGGGAAATCCAATGTGATAGCAGACAAACTCAGCAGAGCAATTCTCTTGCCTCATGAGTGGTCCTTAAAACAAGAGGTAGTGAAGATGATCTTCCGAAAATGAGGCCAGCCTTGCTACAACCTTTTCACCACATCCATGAATGCCAAATGCAGCAGCTATTTTGCCCTGATCCCCCCCTCCAGGGGAGTCACCAAGGGATGCACTTGTACACGGATTGGCCCTCGGGACTTCTTTATGCCCTCCCTCCTTTTCCTCTAATACCCAAGGTTCTCCAGAAAGCCAGCTCATTGGGAAGCAAGCTAATTCTCATTGCCCCATACTGGCCTCGTCAGATTTTGTTCCCCTTCCTTTGGCCTTATCTTCAGGAGGAGCTGTGGGTTCTGGACCCTTTTCCAGACCTTCTGACTCATGTCCAGAGTGCTCCACCCTTGTCTTCAAACCCTCAAATTGACAGCTTGGCTCCTCCAATTCCAATTATAGCCAGGCTTCCTAACCTCCCTCATTCGGTCAAACATATTTTTATCTCTTCTCATAAAGCCTCAGCGAGAAAATTATGTACCAGTAAATGGAAAAAGTTTTCTTCCTGGGCTTTGACAAAAAACATTGACCCCTTTTTCTGCTCCTATAACTTCTATTCTTGAATTTCTGGCAAAACTATTTAATGAAGGCGCAGCTGCAGCTACCATTCGTGTACAGTTAGCACCAATATCTAATTTCCATATAAGCAATTTTGCCCCTAACTTGATGTCCCACAAACTATGCAAAGCCTTCCTGAAGGGTACTAATTTGTTAAGACCACCCATAAAAACACCCCTAGCACCATGGGACCTAAACTTTGTTTTGTCCTGTTTGATCCTTCCCTCGTTTGAACCTGCGTCATCATGTGATCTAAAACTTTTATAGTGGAAAATAAGTATGTTGATTTCCATCACTTCTGCTAGAAGAGTTTCAGAACTGCAAGCATTATCGATCAAGCCACCATATATGCTTTTTCACAAAGATAGTGTATCCTTTCAAACAAACCCATCCTTCCTGCCAAAAGTATGCTCAGAGTCTAACCTAAATCAGTCCATAAAGTTACCATTTTTTTCCCAAACCATGGTAACAAGGCAGAATATAAGCTTCACCAACTGAATGTACATATACAATTATGCTTCTACTTACGTAGGACAAAGGACTTCAGGAAATCTGATCAGTTGTTTGTGCCATTTTCAGAAGCAAAGAAAGGTGTCCCTATATCTAAGGTCACACTTTCAAAATAGCTCTCAGATTGTATTACCTTGATATATAATTCTAATAACAAAGTTCTCCCCTTTAAAGTCAAAGGTCATTCTACAAGAGCCATGGCAACCTCTTCTGCCTTTCGAGCTAGACTGCCACTTGATAGAATTTGTGCTGTTACGACTTGGGCAACACCTCATACCTTTATCACTCATTACAAAGTAGATATGGACTCCAGGGACAGGGCCACACCTTTGGGTCCACTGTCCTGAAGAATATACTCCCATGAGCCACCCAAGAAATATGGTGCTAGGTACGCTGTCCCAAAAAGTAAGAATGAAGGCGAGATAGGACAACATAACATAAAGAAGTTATGTACTCACCATAATGTTCCATGTTTGTTGTCCAGCTCACCTTCATTCTTGCATCCCACCCTCTTTCCCCCTACCTATGGCTCCTGGAGAACAGAGGGCAAAGAGGTTCTTTCTTTGGCAAGTGTGTCTTTTACCTTCTTCTTGTCTTCGTAAGATGTATTGATAGTACCTTAAGTACCTACAGTTTCCAGCAAACAAGATCTGGGGAGCTTCACTAGAGCATGATGGGATATGGATATTGCCACAAGCTAGTGGAAGACACTGAGCTTTTGTATACGGCCGAGTCGGAACTGAGGATCGGTTCTGAATCCAAGCAGTAAGAATGAAGGTGAGATGGACAACAAACATGGAACATTATGGTGAGTACATAACTTCTTTTTTTGTTGCACCAAAGCAAAAATCAGTGGTTTCTCTGTTACAGTAAAAGGTAACTACAGTTGCACAACAAAAGGAGTAGGTTATGCAGCCCTTTGCCAGTCTTGTAACAGTTTTTACATTGGCAAGACTGAGTGGGTGGTCAAATAGAGAGTCTATGAACAGCTTTATGAAATTAGAACTAAGTGTTAAACTAATGGACTTTTAAACATCTAACAGTACACCCAGATTACCAGTTTAAATTTGTCATTCTTGAGCAATTGCCCTTGCATCCCAGGAGAAGCCTATGGGGTCTAACACTTGAAAAGAAAGAACTTACTTGGCAATTGCATTTGAATTCAGTTAGCCCATTAGGCTAAATGGGGTTATTTCTATTTCTTGTTTACTTAAATCTCAAAGGCAACCATTAATCATGTATTTTTCAACATTTATTTAACACTTCACATTCACCTTATACATTTTGGAAAGTGTTTTAGCCACTTTTAATTAACCGGAAGGTCTTGCAGTGTTTAAAGTGTTTTTGAAATTTGTATCCATTTGACTTTAAAAGTGAGCATGTTTCTTTTAATTCTTTTAATTTTTGGCGCAGTTTGGTCATGTGAGCTTCAGAAGGTTTTAAGTACTGGTTTCTCTGTTACATTGTATTCATTGTATCTGATGAAGTTTTGTGGATTTATATATGAGACGAAAGTACTTATGGTTTCTTTTATTAAACAGTGAATCATTCACAAAGCCTAGTTCATTAATAGTGAGTGATTTGTATTTCACCCACAATGGAGCAGTTTGTTTTCACTTAACATTGGTATTTACATTTGTTTTTTTTTTTTTTGTCTTTGGTAGTAATCTACCTGCATTTTGTGCCCTTCTCTTCCTGGTTGTGCTTTAGTTTGTTTCTTTGTGTATGTAGGTTCATAGGTTCATACTAGGCTATCTGCCCTAGGGCATTTATAAGCCTAGCCAGAGTGTGTTAGGCTTTCGCCACCCATTTTAAATTAATTTTGCTATGCCCTTTTTTGAGGTTAGTATACTGTGCCTCTGTCTAACAGTGACACAGAAGTGATACCCGAGGTAAACCTACGATCCCCCATCCACTCATCAAGATTCCTCTTGAAGAGAGTCAATGAGGGACTCTGCCTAACCTGGACTGGGATTTTATTCCTGAGTGAAGGGAGCCTCTGGGTTATGAATCTGTCCCTCCAGCATGTCCTATTTATTTCAGTGCTGAGGTTCAAGTCTCTCGAGCGCATAGCTCGATGGGATTTGGATTTTCTGAGGTGCAGCATGTCCATTAATTCCGGGTTGGGCATGGCTTTATACGACAGGCACAGATCGCCTCTGAGCAGGTGGTATGCCACTGAGTAGAGCTGGAGTTTCTTTAACCGGGCAGCATATGGCTTCTGTTTGAGCCCTTTGATCCTCTTGGTGATGTACTTTTGGGGTCTTTCCAGTTGCTGCAGGTGTCTGGTAAGGTACATCTCAAAAGGGGCATTGTACTCAATTATGGGCCTGATGAGGGATGAGTAAAGAGGCACGATGACCTCCCCTGATCTAGATGTGAATCCCTTCATGATTAGGTGGGCTATATAAAATGTTTTTCTAACCACTTTGGCCACGTGGTTGTCAAATGAGAGATTGCTATCAACTTGGGTCTCCAGGTCCCTAATTACTTCTTCCGTACTTAATGGATTACTACTTATGTGGTAATTTGTGGCACTTTGTTTTTACCAAAGGGGATGACTATACACTTTTTGGCGTTTAGCTTGAGGCCATGGCTCTGGCACCAGTTGTCTGTTTCTATGAGGCCCTTTTGGAGGATGCTTGTGTTGGCTGGAGAGTCGATTATGGTGCCCAGTTTGCAGTCATCTGCGAACTTGGTCAGCCACAGTCCTTCTGTGTTGGCCTGTACCTCTGAGAAATATATACTGAACAAGAGAGGTCCCAGGACTGAGACTTGTGGGACACCACTTGTAACTGGTTTGGAGTCTGACATGGCTCCAGCAATTCTAACCATGTGGGTTCTGTCCTTGAGCCAGTTTGCAACCCATCTAGTGACACAGGGGTTTATATTTAAGCTGGTGAACTTATCTATAATGCCCGAGTGAGGTATTGTATCGAAGGCTTTTGCGAGGTCCAGGTAGGCTGTGTGGACCACCTTCCCCTCGTCAATGGCCTTGGTGACTGTTTCAAAGAAATCGACCAGGTTTAAGAGGCAGGATCTGCCCTTAACAAAGCCGAACTGGGTAGGATCCAGTGTTTGTAGGTCCCCAATATCTTTATTTATAAGGTCCATGATGATCCTTTCCATAGCTTTGCAGACCAAGCTAGTCAGGCTTATGGGGCGATAGTTTCCAGGATCCATTGAGGCACCACCTTTGTGGAGAGGGACCACCGTTGCTGTACGCCACTCTTTGGGTACATATCCTGTAGTAAGGCTGAGATTAAACAGTAGTTTTATGTTTGGGTTTAGCTCTTCTTGGAGTTCATGTAGGACGCAGCCCGGGACACCGTCTGGTCCCATTGATGCTGTGTTTTTGCTTTGGAGAGGGGCTCTTACCAGAGCATCTGAGATGTCAGGGGGGCAGCACTCTGCTGGGATAGATATTTGCCCTTTTGGTGGGGGTTGGAGTTTGCGCTGAACCTGTCAGCTAGCATGTTGGCAATGTCTGTGGGTTCAGTGTATTTTTTGTCATTTTGGACTAATTCTGAGCATATCTGGGAATTCCCACCCAGGTTCCTAACATAACTAAAGAAAGCCTTGTGATTATCCTTAGTGTCCTGTGCAATTTTTCTCTCGAAGCTGGCCTTAGACGATTTTATGAGTGCCCGTAGTTTTTTGCTAATACTGATCAGAGATGCCTTCCCTTTTTGGGATTTTGCTCTATCATGTAGTAGCTTCCTCCTTCTATTGTATAGTTTGTTTATGGCTGGGGTCCACCAGACAGGACATCTGCCTTTGGAGGATTGGGTTTTGGTTTTATTTGGGATTGCATGTTCCATGCATTCCTAAAGGTGTTCATAGAATGCGTTTATAAAGGATTCTGCGGTCTGGGCTATATTTTCCACAGGCCCGGGGGCTTTGAAGGATTCCACCTCGGTTTTGAGGAGTGTGAAATTTGCTTTAGAGAAGTTTTTCACTGTGGTTTTCTGGGCAGGGGGTGGGGTCGGGATGTGAATATCCAGTGAGATTAGTTTATGGTCTGATCTTACCAGTGAGGAATACACTTCTGGTCTGGAGCATAGAGTCCCCATGTTGGTGATGATCAGGTCCAGTATGTTTTCCCCTCTTGTGGGAGTGGTAACAAGTTGTTCCATAGCATTTGAGTTTATACATTTTAGGAACCTTTGGGCTAGGGTGTTGGAGCTAGAGTAGAATATTATCCAGATGTTCCTTTATTTTCTCTTTAGCACTCTGCAGTTGCACCTTTTCTTGTTCTGTAAGATTCCCCCCTATTCTACAATACTTTAACCTTTGCCAGCCCCTCTAAATAATTCCTTATACTTCCTAACCATATATTTTTCTTTTATTTCTAGACAAGTTTTAAACTGCAGATTCATTTTATCCTACTGACTAGCTATAAGTTCTGAAAAAAAATCTGTCTTCCCTAATAACTCTTGAATAATTTCCACTACCCATTCCTTAAATTTCTCTATTTAGCAGATAGGAGGGGAAATGCCGGCGTCTCATTTTTATCTAATTACCGTGCATTTTTATCTTTATTGTTATTGGCGCATTGCCATAAATAGTTATGGGATGTGTGTCGAAGCTTTCAGTTAAAAGCACGTTCCTATGGAATATAATTTCTGTCTAGTCTAGCCTAGTTATTGTACCTTGGGGAATAGTATGTAAAATTTTCTGAGTTCCTACTACTAAATTTATATCTTCTGTACCAGATGTTTTCATAAATGTCTTCAGAAGTCTACCTTCTTTTGTTGTATTTTCCCTTCTTGATCCCCTAAATACATCCTTGTTGCAAATCAAGTTCCATTCCCTAACTTTAAGTAAAATTCCCTGCTGAAAGATGTTATTTCTCCTAAAATTTTCTTAAGCACCATAATAGCTGTTTTAGGTGAAATATAAATGCACACTAGCGTAATCCTCCTCCATTGCCAGTACTCCTAACTATCACAAATCTGCCACTGTTATCTTTTTTTCCCTCTTCCTGTAGGAATTAGTATAAGTATTCTCCTTCCCTTTGTTCCTGATGCTCTGCAGAATATCTATTCTGAAATCCTTTCTTTATCAAATTCATGTGCTTTTCTAAATCTGATTAATGTAACATTGCTATTTGCTCTCTGCCTTTCATAGGTTCATAGGTTGGTACTAGGCTATCGGCCCTAGTGCCTGTACAAGCCTAGCCATAACAATTCCCTGGCTATTTCTTCCCACAATATTTACTTCCCTGAACCCTTGTCAAGCAGGGCAACTGACGTGATCCCCGGGGTAAATTTCCTATCTGCCATCCAGCCATCAAGGTTCATTTTGAAGAGGGCCAAGGAGGCGCTCTGCTTGACATGTATGGGCAGTCTTTTCCAAAGTATGGGAAGTCTCTGGGTCAGGAACCTATCCCTCCAGCATGTTTTGTTCATTGTGATGACAAGGTTTAGGCCCCTGGAGCATGTGGCTCTGATGGATTGGGATTTCTTCAAGTGTAGCATGTCCAACAGCTCTGGGTTTGACATGGCTTGTATGTTAAGCAGAGATCGCCTCTGAGTAGATGATATGCGACAGAGTATAGCTGGAGTTTTTTTAGTTGGTTAGCACAGGGTGTCTGCTTTAGTCCTGTGATTCTTTTAGTGAGGTGTTTCTGCTGCCTTTCCAGTTGTTGCAGATGTCTTGTGAGGTACATACCAAATGGGGAGTTGTACTCTATGATGGGTCTAATGAGGGATGAGTACAATGGGACAATGACCTCCTTTTTTCTGGATGAAAAGCCCTTAGTGATGAGGTGTGCCACATAGAAGGATTTCCTGACTGTTGTGGCGATGTGATTATCGAAGGTGGGACCACTGTCCACCAGTGTTCCTAAGTCTGTTATCACATTTTTGGTGTTTAGTGTACTGCCACCTATTTGGTAATTCATGGGTACATGTTTTTTCCCAAAGGGGATAACTATACACTTCTTGGCATTAAGCTTGAGCCCATGGCTCTGGCACCAAGGATCTGTTTCTGTAAAGCCCTTTTGTAGAATATCCACATCATTTGGGGATTCAGTAGTGGCTCCCAGTTTGCAGTCATCTGTGAACTTTGTTAGCCAGAGTCCCTTAGTGTTGGCCTGTACTTCAGAGAAGTAGATGCCAAACAAGAGGAGTCCCAGGACTGAACCCTGAGGTACTCCATTTGTCACTTGTCTGGAGCTGGATTTGGAGTTGACTACGTTTATAGTGTGGGTTCTGTCAGTAAGCCAGTTGGCAACCCATTGAGTGACGTAGGGATTTATGCCCAGCTTAGTAAGTTTATCTATGATTCCAGAGTGGGGGATGGTGTCAAAGGCCTTGGCGAGGTCCAAATAGGCTGTGTGGACTGCCTTCGTCCACGGCTCTGGAGACTGGTTCAAAGAAGTCAGTCAGGTTCAGGAGACACGATTGGCCCTTCATGAACCCAAACTGGGTGGGGTCCAGTGTTTGAAGGTTGCCAATGTCTGTTTATAATAGAATTCAGTACTCTTACCTTTTTAATCTTTATCTGTGAGGCCATTTTCATTTCAAAATAATATGGGTAATATAACCATTATGATAAGAAGTTATTATTCCCACCTTTTTATGCATGACAGCTTTTTTAAATGTCTAGTTCCAACTTTTGTGTTACATACACTAATGCTTGATAGGTTGATCTTTTATACAGTTAATCCAGTGTTGTCTATTTCATCCGTTTCAAACATATGGGTCTTAGTACCAACATCTAAGCTTCTTTGGTTACAAAACTCTGACTCCTCCCATACCCACAGTTCTCTGGACTCCACCTTAGTTGCTCAGGTGTCATTTGCCTCTCAAAAGCATCAGATGTGTGAAAGACATCTCTTTCAGTGTACTATATCCTTTGCAGATTAAGGGTTCTCCTCCTGCCGAGAGAGTTTTCTGTCTCTCTCCTTTGTCTGTAATTAGTATTAAGTGTAACTTTTAGCTAGTTTGTTGGGGAAGTTATGGTTTTTTTGTCCTCTTCTTCTGGGATCCTTGGCCTTTTGGTTTTGTAAAAATAAATGTATATATGTATATGACTGTGTATGTATGTGTGCGTGTGCGTGTGTGTGTGTGTGTGTGTGTGTGTGTGTGTGTGTGTGTGTGTGTATATATATATATATATATATATATATATATATATACATGTGTGTGTAGTCTAAATGTAAATGTTATTATTTTTATTAGTTTTGTGTAGGACTGTGTCTCTTTTTGGTTTTCCATGGTCTTCGCTATGTGTGAAGCCTCTGGATTCAAAAATTGTTTGGAGTGTGGGCATAAACTCCCACCCCAGGACCCACACTGCAAGTGTGTGTTGCTTGGATGCTACGCATTTGGATGTGGACTACCAGTCTGCACTGCCTTTAGTGCCAGGGCCCTTTAGCCGAGAATGGACAAGCTAGTTCTGAGGGGGCTTCTTCCAGCACAGACAAGGACTACTCCTTCAACCTCTACTGCATCCCCTTCCAAGAAGGATTAGCCTAAATCTAAAGATAAAGGAAAAGAAAAAAAGAGGAAGAGGTGTACAAGGATAGAGAGAGAAAGAGAAGAGTAAATCTCCAGTCAAGTTTGCCAAAAATCACTCCCTAGAGCGAACAACTTTGCTTGGGCCCAAATCAAAACTGCTCGAAGATTGGATCCAGCAACTCCTTAGGTCCAATCTCCTTTGCCAAGAGCCTGATACTCACTGAGACTGGTGAGTCCTAGATTGCACTCCCCTATTCTCCAGCAAAGGAGATACTCCAGACCACCATAAGTGGCATCATCCACTCATTCATCTCAGTCTCACGGAGCTGGATGTTCACCAAGATCACACAGCGGTAGCAGTCCACCAGCATCTGCTGGGATCCAAGTCTTGCCATACCTCAGCAATTGGCTCCTAACTGCTTCCTCCGAGCATCTACTTTTGCATCACCTGGACCAGGTGTTCCGGTTGCTACTGTATTTTGGAATAACTGTAAGTCTACCAAAATGTCGACAGACTCCAACAAAGAGTTGAGTTTATAGGATGTGGCCAAGATACCAGTCTGCAGATAGTCAGTCCTTCCCAGTCCTGAGTTCAGTCACTTTGCCTTACATCCTTACAAGTACTACATCACTCGACACCACCAGCAAGGTTAGTTTTGCATCTTTTAGGCCTCATGGCAACCACAATTCTTATGGTCCCTCTAGCCAGATACTACATAAGAGTGCTGCAGTGGACTTCAGTACAGTGATCTCAGTCCAGTCACCATTTGATTTCAAACATTTGAATTACTCAGGTCTGCAAACAACTCTCCACTGTGGTGGGTACCATCCCTGACTCTAACCGAGGGTTGCCCTTTCCAGTCAAAATCACCATTTGCAATAGTAACCATGGACACCTTCCTTCTAGTTTGGCGAGTGGGGGCACTTCGAAGGGAGAATGTTCCAAGTTACATGGTCATCACTACAGGTCAGTCTTCACATCGGAAGTCTTGGAGTTGAGGGTGGTTCTCCTAGCGTTGTAGGCATTCCAGGACCTCTTCCTGAAGAGTGTGATTTCCATACAGACAGACAACATGGTAGTGATATGGTACATCACCAAGTATGGGGAAGCATCTTCTTATCCTCTATGTTGAAAGACCATGAGAGTTTGACAGTGGTTGATGTCTTCACATCGTTTTCTGATAACAGTTCTTATCCCAGGACTGTCCAGAGTGCAGACAAATTGAGCAGAACAGTCCTGATGCCTCACAAGTGGCCAGTCAGTCCTACAGTGACATGTTTGATATTCACTTGTTGGGATCAGCCTTTTTGCAATCTTTTTACGTGCTATCTAAACAACAAAAAAATATAGCAGCTATTTTGCCCTGATACCCTCCACAGGGAAAGTTACTAAAGGGTGCTGTGGCCCCCTGGCCTCCTATATGCCTTCCCTCCTTTGCCCCAGTGAACAAATTCATGCAGAAAGCAAGATAGTTCAAGGCTATGGTGGTTCTCATTGCCCCCTTTTGGCCCCCGACAGACATGGTTTCCCTACCTATGCTTCTACTAGTACATCCCCTATGGATGTTGGATCATTATCCAAACCTTACTGACTCATCCACCTGGACTGTCTCCTTCGGACCAGAAGTCCATGGAGGTAACCCCATGGTTTCTCCAATTTTGAGCATAGCCAGAGAAGCAAAGCTTCCTCCTGCAGGAATTGGCATTCTTTCTGCTTCTCAGAAACCATCCACTAGAAAATGTTACCAGAGTAAATGAAAGATATTTTCTATTTGTGCCTTCTCTAAAGGTCTGGACCCTTTTTCAGCACCTGCTCCATCTATATTAGAATTTTTTATTTGAACTCTTTGACAAGAGTTCCAGATTTCCACTATCAATGTACAGATGGTGGCTGTTTCAAATTTTCATGTTGGATATAAAGACACTCCAATAGCTTGACTTAAATTTCCAAAGCCTTCTTGAAAGGTACCTTTTTACTTAAGACCTCCGGTTAGAGAGAAGGTCCCTCCCTGAAGCAGCACCATTATGCTGCAAGCTGTGACTCAGTATCCCTTTGAACCTGCAACCAAAGAAGAACTAAAATGTCTTACTTGGAAAACAATTTTCCAAGTGGCAGTAACATCAGCCAGACAAATCTTGGACTAACTGGCTCTTTTATGGAAGCCTGTTTATCTAATATTACACAAGGATAGTTTCCCATCGAACTAACACGTCCTTTATTCCTAAGCGGGCATCTGAAGTAAATCTAAATCAATCCATAAACTTGCCAGTGTTTTTCCCCAAATATTCAAACAAAGGAGAGTACTTGTTGCATATGTTAGATGTCCATAGGTAGCTCAGATTCTACGTTTACAGAACAAAACAATTCAAAAGAGATGTTCAGTTGTTCATTTCATTTTTGAAACCAAAGTTGGGGAAGGTGGCAGCTTACGTTAGTTTGTCCAGATGGCTGTCAGTCTGTAACTTATTTGTCTATCATAAAAATAATTTACCTTTACTAGGTAAACCAAAGGCTGATTCAACTAAGGTTATTTCCACTTCGACAGTATTTAATAGAGGACTATCCATTGAGGACATTTGTGCTGTGGCCACTTGGTATATGGTGCATACCTTTTTGTCGCATTTATAAGTTGGGTGCTCAATCCAGATTACGTTCCTTCTTTGGTTCCACCATATTCAGGAATGTCCTTCCTTGTTACCACCCAAATTGACAGCTTGAGATTCTCTGCTGTATGTTTGAAATGGATGAAAGTAGACAATATTGAATATGAAAGATATGTGCTTACCATAATGTTAAATCTCTGTTGTCTATTTTTCATCGGGTTCAAACTCCTTCCTTCCTGCCCCCTTCCTATATGGCTTTGAGATGCTTGGGTGGGCTTTTTATTCCCTGTCTATGCACAGTCATGTGAGACTGTTCCCACTATCCCTCACCAGGTTGGGACCATCTAACTTAGTGGTTCCATCTGTAGAATGGTTCTGATATCAGACAAAGAGGAGGACAAACTCAATCTGAGCGAATAAGGTGAAGTCCGGGGAATTATGGGTAGGGGAGGAGTCAGAGCTCTGGATCTGAAGAAGCTTTGAAGTCGATGCTGAGGTTGGATCTGGTCAGATTCAACATCCCATATATTTGAACTGGATGAAAATCAGACAGTATGGCTCTAACCTTATGGTGAGTGCATTACTTTCATTTTCTTGTTAACTGCATGTGAACCTATATCACATTTTACAAGACTTTTTTGTTTTAATGAAAACCCTCAATCAAAAAAAAAACACCCTCCAAGACTTATTAACTCAAAACAAGCACACACAACTATGTACATCTTTAAATAATGAAGTTTAACCCTCCTGATAGGCCAACCACAGGCATTAACTAACTTCAAATAAAGGTTATCGATGCTAAGGAGCATGTTACAGCCTTTCCTATGTACACAAATTGCTGTCTTTTCTTGACTTATCTTTATTCCCTTCCCAGATCTGAAAACAGTTTGTATACTTTCAGAAAGCATTAACTTTTGGCATTAAAAATGCTTTGGCTTTTGTTGCCTGCCCTTCTGGTAAGCTTGCCTCCATGAGCTACCTTCAGCTGCAGACTTCTCAACTCACACTGAAATTTTATCTGCTAAAGGAAAACTTTTCATTACAGTGTTCTCTTGTTTACTTGCTTACACACACACACATAAAAAAAAAACTTTTTTTATTGGATTAAGTCACTGGGCCTTAATCCAAACATTCCCCTTGGAAATGTAAGCGAAAACATACCAATTTTATATATATTATAATGTGTGCACTTTTACACCCCATCCCTGACCTCAACAACCCAAGGTTACTGCATATTAACTCAAACAGGCTTTTGTCCAGTTTGTCTTCTCTTTTGTATTGTAATGCCTACATTTCTTACATCTAAAAAGAAGAAAGGTACTTGTTTACTTTAGTATCTTTATCACCTGCAACAATATCTAAAAATGCTTGATTGTGTAACATGGAATTTAGAAACATAAAATGTTTTATACAAATATTGTTAACAGCAAAAGTTGATCTGATGCTGTCATTTTCATTCATTCCTCAACTGATGGGTCTCTGATCTGTCTCAGCTGCATTTACTAGACTCTGAGATCCAACTCTCGAGTTCTTACCTTTACCCGTAATGGCCCATTTACCCTGCCTTATCTCAACAGATGCAGATCCTTCTTGTTGAGCTTTGGATGTATTTTTTGCCCCAGTAAGTGTGACTTCTTTTGTAATTTTTCTTACAGTTTCACATTTCCTCATCACGTCTTCAACCTGTTTAGAGCTTGGAATTTATAGGTGCTCATTTGGACACAGTCTGTCAGATAGTGTCCCTTCCGCAAAACAGATTATGAACCATCGGGTGTCAAGTAATACAAGTTATCTCATACCCTTCTCCTGCAGCCAGGTTGATTCTTCAGACTTTAGAGTCGATGGCAGCAGCCATAACCTAGGTTTCTATGGCTCAGGCTTGCTTTTGTATATGCATTCTTCAATGGAATCTAGCTGTTCAGTGGTCAATTCTGTGCCATCCCTTGTCTCCACCAGTGAAACTCACACAAGTATGCAGAGACTACCTGTGTTGGTGGATTCATTGCCTCCCAGTTTGGGTGGGGGGACATTTCTTGGGAAGGGAAGTGCAAGGCATATGATCCCCAGAAAAGACCAGTTCACATGTCAGTGTCCTAGAGATGAGAGAGGTCCTCCTAGAGTTGCAGGCCTTCCAGGATGCTCTTCCTGTCTGGACAATTTGTGGTTCAAACCAACAGCATGTTTTTGGTTTGGTACATCAACAAACTGAGGGAATCCCAGTATTATCCCCTTTGTCAAGAGAAAATAAGAGTGTGGCAATGAGTGATCTCCTCCAACCACTTTCTTATGGTAATGCACATCCCAGGGAAGACTAGGGTGCTTGCGGACACTCAGCAGCTCTATTATTGTGCCCTAAAAGTAGCCTGCAGTCAGTGGTGGAGAGGATTTTCCATTGATGGGGTCAACCGTGTTGTGATCTGTTTGCATCTCCACACAAGTGCAGCAGGTTTTTTTGCCCTGATCTCCCCCTCGGGGGGGGGGGTCACTGAGAGATGCTGTACTCCACATTTGGACCTCCGGTCTCCTTTATGCTTATCCCCAATACCTCTAATTCCTAAATTCTTACAGAAGGCACTTTGGTTAAAGAACACGGTTATCTTCATTGCCCCTTTTTGGCTTCATCAAGTGTGGTTCCCTTTCATTTGGTCCAACCTTCTATATCCACCCTGGATACTGGATTCCAGTCCAGACCTTGTGTCTCAAGCCACGGGGATAGATCACCTGGACATTGCAGGCCTCAAGTTGATGGTATGGTTTCTCCAAGTCCACTGATGTTTAGACAGCCCAGGCTTTCCTCCCCGTTCTGACAGGTATTACTATCATCCCAGAAGGCCTCTACTAGAATCTACAAGAGTAAATGGAAGTGCTTCTCCATTTGGGCTTTTAGAGGGAATTAGACGCCTTCACTTGCCTCAATTTTTGCTGTCCTGGGGTTTTTAGGATCTATTTTTCAAGAATGGGCTAGTTTCTCTACTGTGAAAGTGCAGTTGGCAGCCATATCTGATTTTCATTCAGGTGAAAATGCTTCCTCTTTAGTTTCATCAAGATTCTGCAAGGCTCTCCGTAAAGGTACCTTTTTTCTTAGGTCCCCAGTGAAGGACCGTTCCCAACACTGGGATTTAACAGTTGTACTGGAAATTTGACTCGAGTCCTTTTGAACCATTGGCTAGATCTGACTTAAAATTTTTATCTTGGAAAACTGCTTTTCTAGTGGCTATTACTTCTGCAAGACAAGTATCTGAGCTCTAGGTTGTCTCTTTCAAATCCCCTTATTTGATCTTTCCCAAAGATAGAGTTTCTTTATGGACCAATCCATCCTGCTTACCTAAAGTTGCTTCGGAGGCAACTATTAACCAAGTCATTAATTTGCCTGTTTTCTTTCCCAGCTTCATTAATAAAGGAGAATACATGCTTCATCTCTTGGCTGTACAGAGACAGCTCCACTTTTATCTGCACAGGACAAAATATTTCAGAAATATGGATCAGTTCGTCTCTTTGTCCCAGAACAAATTAGGTAAGCCAGTTTCTAAAGTTAACTTAGCCAGATGGCTGACAGACTGCATTTCCTTTGTTTACTGTCAGTGAGATTTGTTCATTACCAGACCTCCTAATGCACACTCCACCAGGTCTATGGCTACTTCATCCGCTTTTTGGTCTAGGACTTCAATTGATGACATTTGTGCTGCAGCTACTTGGTCCAGTGCTTTTACTTTTGTTGCTCATTACGAATTGGATTTGACTTCCAGAAGCAGGGCTGTCTTCGGTTTGGAAAATACTCCAAAATATCCTTCCTTGAGGGCCACCCAAGGTGCCCGTAGCTGAGGGTTCTGTCCCATCTGTTGAGGAATGAATAAAAAATAACAACATTAGATATTAACGTTATGTACTCGCCATAACTATGCATCTGTGTTTTCCATTTTCATTCTACCTCAACTTCCCACCCTCCTTCCTTTTTCCCTTTTATTCCTGGAGTGACCTTATGATTGTTGTGGAAACTCTGTCCCAGGTTTGAGTCCCAGTCCTTTCTACTTGCTTTCCTTTTATCTTGGCCTGAGATTTGGTATGGGTAAAGGGAAGAGCTTACGAGTTGGATCTGAGAGTATAGTAAATGTGGCCAAGCCAGATTTTAGGTTGGATCCGAGACCCATAAGTTGAGGAAGAATGAAAATTGACAACAAAGATACATAGTTATGGTGAGTACATAACTTTAATTTTTACTTACTGTTAGTTTTTTTCTCCTTTCCTTTCAGTGTCCCTCTAAACATTAATGACATGAAGTGAAGTATATGCTTATCAGACCCCCAAAAGTTTAACAGGGTCAACATATGTTCAGTCTTTCCACTTTTTCTTGAAAAGCCATATTTCACAAATGTGATTGATGCTTTATAATCTCACATTTAATCACTAAATTCAGTGTTGCTTGTCTTCTTCCTCTCCATCTCCCTATTCCAGACTCTGGTTCAAGTCCATAGTACTCCTGAATCTTCCAGTCAACTCCTGTGTTTTTTTTTTCTGTCTCTCGAGCATTTCCTTTGGAGTATTGGAAAAGGTTTGACTGGCAAAGTCTGTCTATGAACTTTATTTTATGAAGAATGCGAAGCAGAGTCCCCTTCTGTTTGATGGCTCATTTTTTTTGTTGGAAAGACTTTTGTATTTCCTCCTTAGCCTGTTCTGCATCAAAAATGACTTTTATCCTCCTGAAAAAAAAATATTCTGAAGACAGTTTGATACAGCAGTTTGAATCTCACACTTGCCTCTCAGCATTCCCTGATTGACGGGATCAATTCTTCTGCCTAGTGTACAGTGAATATTCATTTTCCACAAATATTCTACTGTCTCCAGTTTTTAATACTTTGCCCTCCTGCCTCAGTTTTGCCAGGATCAACTCTTCCTGCTGGTATGATTGCTTCTTTACTAATACAGGTCTTAGCAGCTTTCACATGGCAAAGTTTGGAGTATACACTCAATGTGCTCTTTCAATTAACAAACCCTGCTGTGGAATACCAGTTCAGTTGCTTATCTGTGCTTTCATAAAATGAATACAGTCTGTTACTTCTAGCTTATCTGTTAAAGCAGTAAATCTCAGGTTTCTCTATATGCTTTGTCCTCTATCTTTACCATTTTTGGAGCAGCTCTTCTTGAATAGAATCATACTCATCCAACCTTTCTTCATTTCAACCTCTGATTTTTGCAGTGTTTTAATTTCATCTGAGTAGCTGTTTAAACCTTCTTCCATTTTTCCCACCTTTTGCTATTTGAGTTGATATGCTCCTTCAATGTTTTGTTTATTTTAATCAGCTTTGAGCATATTTAATTTATATATTTATTTGCATACATTACTGGAAGCCATATCTTGTACTAGATCTGGAGCTTGATCTGCTTTTTGCTGAACAGCTGCATGATTCTTCCCTGTCAGTTTTCTCTTCACCTTCTCTACTTGATTTTCTTTCAGGCTATCTAGGTGTCTTCTTTGCTGGCATCCAGGTAGCGTACTTATTAGCCAATAACAGAATTTACTAAAATTGGCCCTTATATCTGTTTGTTTTCACACTGTACAAGCTGAAATTAAGCTTTTGATCAGTGTGCAGCCATCTTGTTAAGTCACTGCATCTCTTTTTTTTTATTTAGCTCATGGAAAAGTTATTCCTTGATATATCTACCCCAACTTCTGTATAGCCACTGCAGCTATCAGGCTTCCTCAGGGGAATTAACACCTTTACTGTACTTGAAGCAGCAAGTTGGACTTTTGTTCACACTTTCTCTATTCAGAGCGATTTAGGGGTAGCCTCCAGATCCAGGGCAGGATTGGTCTGTATTGTCCTGCTTCTTTTCCTAATTAATTTTCTCCATCTGCTTATCACACCATGCTTTAAGAGTCTTTCTAAATGTGAGGACTGCAGTAGTGAATAATACTATGAAGAACATAATACTGTTGTTGTAGGAACTTACAGCAAATGTAGATGTTCAAGTAGGCACACTATTGGATTCCAGCTGTCCTCCCTCCTACCACTCCTTTCTATTGTATTTTCCTTTACCATCTGGGCTGTGATTGTATCCTGGTCATTTTCCTGTATCGTCCGTTATGTTTCCCTACTAGGACCCTTTCTCTCTTTTATTTGTATATACATCCCAAAGAGGGGGAGATTTGGGTCATCTAGGATAGATCTGGGGCACACAGAGCTGTGTGATCTGTTGTGGCTTGGCACCAAGGTTTTCTACCTGGCTTTTGCTTTGAAGAAAGATCAGAATATTACATCAGCTGACACATAACTCTTATATCACTGACATTCTTGCAACCTGGTGGTCTTGCCCAAAGCCCTGGAAGAAGGTAAAACTCTGGACGTTGGGCTGGCCAGTTAGGCTACATGCAGGCATGAATCCCCAGACATAGTAAATACAGCAGTGAATCTACTTCAACATATATATTTATGGTAAGTTCCTAACCTAGTTATACTTTAGTGGCAGTGTAGCTGTTAAGCAAGAGCAGATGTGATCTTTTTCCATAGGAAGGTCTTGCTGTCTAAAAGAGTAGCAGTATTTTCACAAACTGTGTTTGCTTAGAAAATTCTGTTTATTATTCTGATATTCTTTATGGAACTCGACCATTGTTATATTTCTTTCAGGCACATGTACGCACAGAAGTGAGAAACAAACCAGGCTGTGGAAGAATTCATCTTGGAGCCTGCTTTTATAACACTCCCACCACCATTTATATTGTACTACTGTGGATTAAATAAACTTTAGGGATTGTTAGAGTGTGTATCTGAATACGTCTAAACATGTCTGTGATCAGTTTGTACTATAGGAACTAGTGGTATGTCTGAATCAGGCCAAAGTCACTTCCACCTATTATATATTTTGGAAGAATTGTTACAGGCAGATGAAAAGTGGTTTTAATGCAGGGAGAAGCTCTGACATGGAGCAGTGTAGATAATTACTCCATATCTGAGGTAGGCCTGAGCCGCTGAGGTATTAATTTCCAAGGGAACAGTTTAATGAACATTCAAAAATGCCAACGTTTTATAGTGATGCTTCATGTTGAGGCACAACTTTACATGATACAGTTAGATTTATTTATTTATTTTTACATTTGTTGACTGGGCTAGTCTGACTGGATATATGTCTATTTTCAGTAGAGGCCCGGGAAGAAAAGCTCCACATAAAATACATTAACAAACAGAACATTAAACTTCATTTACAGATTGTCAGGCAAAACAGGTGTTACATGGTAACTTAGCATTCATGATAGATAAAAATAGAACAAATAAGATGAACCCCCCCCCACCCCCCACCCCTTGGATGAAATTTTTTTTGTGTTTTTTAACCAGACACTGCAAGAAGAAAAAAGTATTCAAAAGAATGTGGGGATTTGGAAATGGTTGTGTGTAATTTTCATCAGTTGAATCATTTTAGGTGATACGCTTTTAATATTTAGTGTATCTATACTGTTTACATCATTTATACAATAAATAGTTTATCTGTAAAAATCTTATGTTTATTAAAGTACCATTTCACCATCTCCTTGCTTACCCTTAGAATTGTTCTTTTGAGGAGACAGAGTGCTAGCTTGCTGTTACATTTTTGGACCTTTGAGCTGTATTTGCATTGAAATTTTACTTCCACAGTAGATGTGTAGATTAGTCTGCATAAAACAGCTTGTATGGTGGGCTGTGTGGTCAGAGCTGTACTAGTGTTTGAAGATTACTTTTTTTTTATATATATATTTTTTAGGGTACTGTCACAGAGGATAAGGCCATCGCTTCCCATATTGTTGTCCCTAGTCCCAGCAGTTTAGAAGAAGGTAAGATTTAAGATTTTAGGAGTATGCTGATTTATGATTTATTTAGGTGAAAAGTTAAAACTCTGCTCAGTTGTATACCAAGCTTCATTGCCATAGACTGTCAAACTGTGGCCATCAATCCAAGAACTTTATGATGTTTTTACTTGTTTGTGTTTTTGTGGGTGGGTTTCCTTTGGTATGTGGAGGTAAGCTTTATGATGTGGAGAGTGTATCATATTTGATTTCTGGTTATTGAACAAACTAATAAAAATATGCTGCTAGTACTAACTGTGCCATAGTCTCAGTGCCATACAAACTTGTTAATGGTTTGCAGTCATATTATCTTTGAGTTTGATCTGCTCTGAGTGACAGATTCATTTACTTTGTTTTATTAGTTCATTTGTTACTTTTATTATAATATGGTTTGTGTTGCATGTTATTGGCTTCACTATTAACAAGATTAAATCCTACAGCTTTATTGTGTTTGTGATTCTAGCCATATCCTGTCTGTCCTGTTATGAATTTGTGCCATTCTGCACTTTTTAAAACCATTTCCTGTCTCACTTTGTTTTTCTGTTAGTTTTAAGTGCTGCAGATAATCTCCATTAACTTCCCCTTGAGTAGTGTCTCCTTGTGTTTTTTTCTTTGCTTCTTCCACATTACCTCTTTTAGTTTCCCTTCTGGTTTGTTTTTGATGTGTGTTTATTTTAACTTTACTTTCTGCGTGTATATTTTAACTTTTTTCCTTGTATTCATTCACATTTTTGTTGTAGAAGAGTGGGTGCGCCCTGTGATGAAGAGAGACAAACAGGTTCTGTTGCACTGGGGTTATTTTCCAGACAGGTATGTCCATGACACTACTGTATACTCAGCCAAGAATACATGACCTGTGCCATTTGAAAGATTTGATCTGTTTACCTGTCTTGTGTTTGTCTTCTTTTATGCTCTAATCTCTGCATAATCTTTGTTTTTTATTTAATTTTTATGTTCCTTATGTACATGCATACACTCTGCATCATATACCAGGTGGTACTTTGTAATAGGTTTCCTTTTCCAGCTGGTAATATTCTTGCTTTGATAACACTGTATTGTATTTGGTTCACCTGCCAGGTTATCAGGTTATTGCACTGTTCCTTACATTGAGTTAATCAGATATGATAACCCTTCATGCTTTCTTTCTTGGATTTCTATGACACATACACACACTATATATATATATATATATATATATATATATATATATATATATATATATATATATATATATCAAGTTCACAGCATTTCAGGTAGGAAATTGAATAGCTAGTTGGTTGCCAGCTACTGCTTATATAAAAGACTGCTGCTAAGTAGGAATTCAGGAAGTAGCTTCCCAGTGGAATGTTCACCATTGGATAAGCAGGGGCATGCTTTAAAGATCTGTAACTCATGGAGCTCACTGGCCGTTTTATGACTTTTCGTGGATTTAGCATTGTGGGGTAACCTTTGATGTAGAGCTTTAACAAAGTCTTGGTTGATGCCTGCAGCCATGAACTTTACGGCCTACTTGTTAAAAGGACTGAGAGAGAGACTGAGTCTATGTAATATAAGGTTTGATGAGGCATCAGTAAGGACTGAAAATTGCTTGCTAATGTATTTTGATAAGTGTTGTAAATAGACTTTTGGAGCTAGGGTGATTTGTAATTTCTTCTGGATTAATAAACATGTTTTTTGGACTTTTGCCTCCAATGCCTCTGTAGACTTACATTGGTGAAGAAAGCATAATTTTGGTCAGGACCCTTCCAGTTTACTATTCATTGCAATGTCGTTTCTGTCAAATGAATAAACTGTAAAGGTTAGCATTTCTCTGTGAAGCTGGTACTCTTTTCTTGCCGAGAAGCTAATGGTTCTCTGAGGTACTTTTTTGCCAGTTCTTTTGTGCTTACTAAAAATGCTTTTGTTTTTTGGGGGTGATGTTAGAGTGCTTCCTGGCAACCCCAAACTTGAAAGAACTGTTAAAAACATTTATGAAATCAAAGAAGGTGACCATGCAGAAGCTGGTACAGCTGCAATAACAGATGTTTGGACTACTGGATATAATAGTTAAAACATATTTTAAAGTTATGGTTAGAACCTATTAGCAATAGTAAAGTGAAAGTATTAGAAATCCTAGCAGTAATAAAATCAAGAGCTACTTTCCTGAAGCCAGTGGGTTTCTCCAAAGTGTGGATGGTAAAACAGTCTACTAGTTAGCTAACTCCATATTGCCAAAAGAGAAAACACTATTGCCTCTCTTATTGTTAACCACAAATAGATTATCAGTTGGAGTAATTTTAAATTATTGTGGAACATGAGGTAGGAAGGGGAATCCAGGGATGCTGTGTGGCAGTCGAGTCGGATACACTTAAGAAAGAGGTAAAGTAACAGCTTGAAATATCCATTTAGTATGAGAATGACGGGGAGCCGGGGGCAAAACAGTGACACTTGTAAAGAGGTCCGGAGTTAAACCATTGGAAAGGAGAAGTATAGGTGCTACACAAAAGGCTAGAATGCATTTGTGTTTAGACATTAAAAATGATCCTGTTTGTTACAGAAACCTAGCCCAGTGATAGAAAAACAGAAACCTAATACTGTCAGGGATGTCAGAATAGGAACTGAAGGTGAACTGAACCTCTAAAGTGAGGATCAGCATCAGACAGATGTCTGCACAGAGATGTACAAGAAGTATTAGCATAGAAACTGAGAAGACAGAAATAGAAGTAGGGCACTTAAGGGAGGACCATCAACACATAGGAGGTACTGTGTATGATGTACAAAAATCCAGAATTCTAAACCCATTTCTGTTAGTGTCATGCAGCTTCAGATAGCATTACATATGTCATCATCACTGTATGGATTGTGGAGAGCTGCATAAAAGCAGAGGTTAGGGCACCAAAAGCTTCAGAACTTTCTTGCCACCAAAGTGTGTTCCTTCTTCGGGGTTTGTGGAACTGAGTGATGGCTAGTAGTCTTCAAGGCTGGGAAGATTACCCTTCTGGTGGAAACATCCCACTTAATCATTTGTCTGAGGAAAAACTATGATGTAAAGTTGTTTAATCTCACCGTTCATTCTTTACTGATGGGTTCTGAGCCGCTCCATTGGCTCCAATACGGCTGTTTACAAAGCTTGAGGTTTACCAGTAGCTCGAGACCAAGCCCCTTATCCCATGATGCACTCCTGGAATTACCTCAGATCTAGTTTGCCGTGGCATGGATCAGAGGTTCCAGTTTTGCTCCAGCCAGTATTTCATCAAAAAAGCGCATTTTTCTCAAGTTATTTAAAACATTTTTTGCTATTGTTCCATAGAATAGTTATTAGAGTAGTTTGTGTAGCTTCTTACAAGCTCCCCTTTTCCCTCGTGTGTTATTAACATAGTTTAGTATAGTTAGTAGTGGCCTCGTGTTTTGGCCTAGTTGATTATCTGCATTGTTACTTATATAAATATATAGATATGTACATTTAGCTAGTGCTGGCCCTTCTTTATTTTGGTCCATTGTTTATAGTGTGTGTGTGTTTTATTACAGTCATATTTGTTAATTTGGCTGTTCTCTAGGCTTTGTGTGCTTTGAGCCTAGGTGTGGTTCTTGATATGTTATATGCTGAGTGTTCCTTTATTAGGCTTTTTGTGTGCTTTGTTTTGGTGTTAGGCCTAAGGCATTTGTTGTTTGGATATGTCTGAGGACAAGGGCAAGCACCCAAAGTCTGGATTTAAGAAATGTCCAGACTGCGGGCAAAAGATGTCTGTAACTGATGGCCCCGTTCAGTGCTTCTGCTGCTTCGGGGCTGTACATTTGCAGGAGTCTAGCAGTATTTGCCACTCTTTTTCCTCTAGGGTCTTATTGAAGAGGAAAAGAAAATTAGTTGACAGAGGCTTGCTAAAGCATCTGTTTCAAGAAGCATTGAGTGACCAGGATGGGGCCAGCAAGTCCTCCAAGTCCTCTAAATCTTCAGGGGACTCCAAGGTATCTAAACTGTCCAAGAAGTCCAAGAAATTGGAAGATCCTGTGACATTGGCTCCACAGATCTCAGAGCCGACTGTCTTTTCGTTTCAGAGCTGGCCCACAGCTCTGGAGCCAGTATCTGAGAGACCTGCATCTCCACTTCTTCATTCGGCACCGTCAGTGCACTCTTCTAGGTCTTCTGTCAGCCTCTCGAATTTGGATATGGGACCGATTGTTGCTGAAGCTCTTACGAGCACCAGGCCTTGCTAAATTATCGGCTCCGACCCTAGTGTCGGAACCAAAGACCACTACCCCGGATTTGACTGCTCTTCCACTGTCCCGTACCAGAACTTCATAGCTGACCTGTTGATCGTGGAGCCTTTGAATCCGTGACCTGCTCTGGTGTCCTCGGTTCCATCTACTCTGACATCCTTTGGTTCATAGGTTCATAGGTTGGTACTAGGCTATTAGCCCTAGGGCCTATACAAGCCTAGCCATAACAATTCCCTGGCTATTTCTTCCCACACTATTTACTTCCTTGGACCCCTGTCTAGCAGGGCGACTGACGTGATCTCTGGGGTGAATTTCCTTTCTCCCATCCAATCGTCAAGGTTCCTTTTGAAGAGGGCCAAAGAGGCACTCTGCTTGACATGTATGGGCAATCTATTCCAGAGTCTGGGGAGTCTCTGTGTCAGGAACCTATCCCTCCAGCATGTTTTGTTTATTGTGATGACAAGGTTTAGATCCCTGGAGCATGTGGCTTTGAGGGATTGGGATTTCTTTAAGCGTAGCTTGTCCAACAGCTCTGGGTTTGACATGGCCTTGTATGTTAAGCAGAGATCGCCTCTGAGTAGATGATATGCCACAGAGTATAACTGGAGTTTTTTTAAGGCGGTCAGCGTAGGTGATTCTTTTAGTGAGGTATTTTTGCGGCCTTTCCAGTTGTTGCAGATGTTTTGAGAAGTACATACAAAATGGGGTGTTGTATTCTATAATGTGTTTAATGAGGGATGAGTACAGTGGGACAATGACCTCCTTTTTTCTGGATGAAAAGCCCTTAGTGATGAGATGTGCCACATAGAAGGATTTCCTGACTGTTGTGGCGATGTGGTTATCGAAGGTGAGACCACTGTCCACCTGTGTCCCTAAGTCTCTTAGCACACTTTCGGTGTTTAGTGTACTGCCACCTATATGGTAATTCACGGATACATGTTTTTTCCCAAAGGGAATAACTATACATTTCTTGGCATTGAGCTTGAGCCCATGGCTCTGGCACCAAGCATCTGTTTCTGTAAGGCCCTTTTGTAGAGTATCCACATAATTTGGGGATTCATTAATGGCTCCCAGTTTGCAGTCATCTGCGAACTTTGTTAGCCAGAGTCCCTTAGTGTTGGCCTGTACTTCAGAGAAGTAGATGCCAAACAAGAGCGGTCCCAGGACTGAACCCTGAGGTACTCCACTTGTCACTTGTTTGGAGCTGGATTTGGAGTTGGCTACTTTTACAGTGTGGGTTCTATCAGTAAGCCAGTTGGCAACCCATTGGGTGACATAGGGATTAATGCCCAGCTTAGTAAGTTTATCTATGATTCCAGACCGGGGACTCTAGGAGCGAACACTCTCCTGTCGGGTTCGGAGAGGATAGTCGCACCAACTTGTCAGTGCTGACTCTTCCTCTTGAGGCTTCAACTCAGATGAGCTCAGCTCCTACCTCCAGCTCGGAGCCCACAGCCTTGGTGCGGGAGGGTCTGGCAGTTCCTTCAGGTCCGTCGACTCCTTCTAATTGGAGCTGTGATGCCTTCGAAGCCATGAGGAGAGCCTTGTCCCCAAAGACATGCTCGACACTAGCTCTGGCTTCCTCTTCCCCCAAAGGGCCTTTGTCCGCTTCTGCTTCCATCGTCCAGGCTAGGAGTAGAGACCCTGAGCCTCAGGTAGCCCCACAGGGTGCTCCCTGCTCTTCTGAGACCTCCCTAGTGGCTCCCACTGAGGAGGTCCCCAAAAAGAGATTGTGCAAGAGGAGACACTTGGACTACCCACAGGAGCCTTTGACATCTGACACTGACTTGGATGAGTCAGAACGGTCCCCACAATCCCCCTCTGAGGATATCTCCTTTGCAGAGATACTCGAGATCCTTAGGCAGAGGGGTGATTGGCAGTCCAAAAGCCCTACTGAGGATGAGTCAGTTCTTCTGAAGGCTTTCGGGTCTCAACCTTCTACCTCTTGGGTGTCTCCGCCCTTCGATGAGCTCATGCAGCTGGTCTCTCGAAAGGCGTGGGAGTCACCGGAGTCCATGAAGTTTGTCCCACGGAGGCCTAACAAGTTTATTTCTGCTCCCATAGATAAATCCTTTTTGTCCAAAGCAGTCCCTGTTGATGCTATGGTGGTGGCAGCGGCCACCAAAAAGGAAATGTCTGAGACTTCCTCGTCTATCCATCCTCCTAGTAAAGAGTCCAGGATCATGGATAGATATGGGAAACGCATGTTTAGTTCACTGACTTTTACACTCCGATCCCTGAACTATTTGACCCATTTCACTAGGTTGCAAAGAGATCTCCTTAAGGAGTTGGGAGATACTCTTCAGGGTACTGTAGCTGCAGGGGCCTCTGACAAAGTTGCCGCCCAGCTTGCTACCCTAAATTCCATTGTGAACTCATCCATGTGTCTCATATCATATGCAGCAGATGGGACGAGTAGGGCAGCGGGTACAGGAATTGCTCTCAGAAGACATTCCTGGATGCGCTTGTGTTCCTTCGCGGAGCCCTTTAAGTCTTCATTCGTGAACACCCCTTTTGATGGCTCATCTCTCTTTGGGCCAAAAGCGAAGGAAACTTTGACCAGGTGTGAACAGGAGGGAAAGACTCTGCTGTTGGAGTCTGTTTTTCCACCCCTACTCAGCCTTACCCCAAAGGCCAAAGGGGAGGAAAGATGTGGGTCCGAAAAGCCCAAGAAGCCTTTCACGACACACATGGTGAACCCCCCTCTAGGGGCAGAGGAGGGGATAATAATGGAAGACGCCGTCCTCGCGGCAGAGGGGGGTCCGCAACACCAGGGTGACAGAGATCACTTCTCTGGTCAGCCCTATCAGTGCTCCTGAAAGGAGGCCCGACTGTCCTGCTCTGGAAGCAGTCAGGGATTGCTTATTATTGTACCCAGATGCTTGGCAAGATATAACAAAAGACAGCTGGATACAAAGTATTATTTCCAGAAGGTATTTCATACCTTTCTCCACTCCACCCCCACCTGCAAGGAGAATCCCAGACATTCCACACAGTTATTGGGAACAAGCAACTGTAGAGGTCCACAAGTTGCTAGAAAAAAAGAGTCATCCAGCCAGTCCCAGTAGACCAAACAGGATCCAGAACTTACTCAAAATTCTTTTTGGTTCCAAAGAAAACAGAGGACTGGAGACCCATTTTGGACATCAGCAGACTCAACCAATTTGTGAAGAAAGAGAAGTTCCGAATGGTCATGCTACAGTCTATACTTCCCTTTTTAGGGAAAGACAATTGGATGTGCTCGATAGATCTCAAGGATGCATACTACCACATAAAAATGGCCAGGCCATCCAGAGATCACCTGCGTTTCTGGCTGGGAGCCAGTCATTATCAATTTCGAGCCCTGCCCTTTGGTCTCACTACAGCCCCCAGAGTGTTCACCAAATGCATGGCAGTGGTCACGGCTCACCTGAGGCGTCTAGGATTTCAAGTGTTTCCGTACCTAGACGATTGGCTCCTTACCTCCACCACCAGGCATCAACTGATTCAGGCAAGGGAATACACTCTGACACTCTGCAATTACTAAGGCATTACAGTCAACGCAGAAAAGTCTGCCTTGTTGCCATCGCAACATATTGTTTTTGTAGGGGCAAAGTTAGACACTTCAACCGCCCCTCTACGACTACCAATCGAGAGAGTCTTTCTTCTTCGCCAGCATGTCAGCTCATTGGTATCAAAAAACAGAGCACCAGCCGCAGAAGTTCTAAAAGTTTTGGGTTTGATGGTTGCAGCGATCTTGGCCATACCATTAGCAAGGATGCATATGCGGATTCTTCAGTGGCTGCTGTTCACTCAGTGGTCTTATCAGGAACTTCCAATGAATCACACAGTTTTAATTATGAACTCTTGCAAGAGAGATCTTTAGTGGTGTTTGACATCTCTTCATGTGACCATAGGACACTCCTTTGTACTACCCTCTCTAATAGCCACTGTGACCACGGACGCTTTCTTGATTGGGTGGGGATGGGGCATTTTCAGGGAAAGACTGCCCAAGGCACATGGATAGATCAAGAGTCACATCTGCATATCAATATTCTGGAGATGAGAGCAGTACTTCTGGCATTGCAGTACTTCCAGGACTCTCTTTCTCTAGAAACGATTGCAATTCAGACAGACAGTATGTCAGTAGTCTGGTACTTGAACAAGCAAGGCGGAACCAAGTCCTACCCCTTTGCCAAGGAGCCCTCAGAGTTTGGCAGTGGGCTGTCTCCTCCCAGCGCTTTCTGTTGGCAATGCACATCCCTGGAAGATCCAACGTGATAGCAGACAAACTGAGCAGGGCAATGTTGTTGCTGCACAAGTGGTCCCTCAAGAAAGAGATTGCGGACAGGATTTTCCGCAAATGGGGCCAGCCTTGCTAGCATCTTTTTAACAGTCACATCAACATGAAATGCAGAAGCTACTTTGCCCTGATTCCTCCTCTGGGAGAAGCCCCGAGAGACACACTTGTACACGATTGGCCCCCGGGACTTCTCTATGCATTTCCTCCTATCACATTGATACCCAGATTTCTACAGAAAGCAAAATCTCTGAGAAGGACCATCATTCTTGTAGCCCTTCATTGGCCTCAGCAGATTTGGTTCCCATTTCTACATCATCATCATCTCTTGGAAGATCCATGGATTCTAGACCCAGTTCCGGACCTTCTGACACATCCGTCAGGGGACCACCATCCTTCCTTGTAGTCACTGAAGCTGACAGCTTGGCTCTTGCAGTTCCCCTCATAGCCAGGCTTCATAACTTTTCTAATGAGACAAAGCAGATCCTTTTGTCTTCAGATAAGCTGTCCACCAGAAGATTACATCTTAGTAAGTGGAAGAGATTTTCCATATGGGTTTCTAAGCAGAAGATTGATCCTTATCAAGCCCCCTTGACGTGTATAGTAAAACTCTTGACTGTGATCTTTAATAAAGGAGCGGCAGCTGCAACAGTTCGGGTCCAGTTGGCTGCTATATCCAAATTTCACCTCAGAGCTGACGGGCTCAGCATAATGTCCCACAAATTGTCCAAGGCCTTTCTCAAAGGAACTTTTCATATGAGGCCTCCAGTGAAAACTTCTTATTCTCCTTGGAATCTAAACTTTATGCTGTCTCGTATAATTCTCCCCCTGTTTGAACCAGCGTCACCTTGTGATCTCAAATTTTTATCATGGAAAACCATATTTCTGGTAGCTATTACTTCTACCTGCAGAGTGTCAGAACTTCAAGCTTTATCTGTCAGCCCTCCTTATTTGATTTTTCATGTTGATAAAGTATCTCTTAGGACAAACCCCTCCTTTTTGCCCAAAGTTTGTTCAGAATCTAATATCAACCAAGTCATTGAGTTACCAGTCTTCTTCTCTAACCATTCCTATAAATTGGAGTATATGCTGCACAAACTTGACGTTCACAGACAGCTCAGATTTTATTTGGACAGAACAAAAGATATTAGGAAATCAGATCAGCTCTTTGTATCATTTTCTGAAGCTAGAAAAAGTAGACCAGTGGCTAAAACGCTTTCTAAATGGCTATCTTTTTGTATCACCTTTGTTTATTCAGCTGCTAATATACCCTTACTACACAAGATTAAAGCTCACTCAACCAGAGCAGTTTCTACATCTTCTGCATTCCAAGCCAAATTGCCCCTTGATAACATTTGTGCTGCAGCCACTTGGTCTAAACCTCATACCTTTATCACTCATTACAAAGTTGATAAGGCCTCCAGGGACAGGGCTTCTTTTGGATCTATGGTCCTGAAGAATGTACTCCGGTGAGCTACCCGAGATTGAAGGTGCTAGGGATGCTACCCATCAGTAAAGAATGAACAGCGAGATTGAACAACTTCACATTAAGAAGTTATGCACTCACCATAACGTTCCATGTGAGTTGTTCATCTTGCCGTCATTCTTATGTCCCTCCCTCCTTCCCCCACCTGGCTGATAGTTGACCTAGAAGTTGGTCTCATCCTGGTTGCTCAGTTCTCCGTCCTCTCCATGGGAAGGTAGTCCACTTATATGGCTATAGTACACGCAGCAAACAAGATCTGGGGTAATTCCAGCAGTGCATCATGGGATAAGGGGCTTGGTCTTGAGCTACTGGTAAACCTCGAGCTTTGCAAACGACCGTATCGGAGCCGATGGATCAGCTCCGAACCCATCAGTAAAGAATGACGGTGAGATGAACAACTCACATGGGACGTTATGGCGAGTACATAACTTCTTATTTTTTGAATCAGAAAGTATGTTGTATACTAGGAAATGTTTTATTTTGAGCTGGCATAGTTTTCCAAGGGATTTGTACTTGGTGAATGCTTGTGTGGAAAAAATTTAGAACATTGAAGTGAAGGGATGGATACTGTATTTTTGGGGGCTTTCATTGTACCTTTGTCAAGAGGTTTACTGACTCGTTCAAGCTTCTACATCCCCTTCTGTGTTTCATATATTTTTTTCAGGTTAACCATGGTGCAATCTTTGATCTCCATTATTCTTCCTTCTTCAGTCGACAAGAAAAAAAATATCTCTAGGAAGTCTTAGAGTGTCAGGCCAGCTGCTGATGGGTGACTGCTATGGCAACACCTGGTTTCCTGGAGAGTTCATCAGTGTCTTTTGGTCCTTCTTGTGTAGCTCCTCTGGAAACCAGTAAGGACTGAGAGATAGACACATCTCTGTGGGTGTAGGGTTGTCCTGTCCAAGCAAGGGAGAACCACTCTTGTTGGTCCCGGAGGAGGTCGCAGATGACGTCTTACAGTATAGCTGGGCTAAGGTACCCGGTTCCTGCTAATTGCCCATGACATGGGTTGGTCTTTTTTCAGGTGTTGTTCCAGGAAAAGAAAGTAAAAAATTTATATTGTTTTCCCTGTTAACTATGAGCAAGGAAGATTTGGTGGGATTTGCCATGGAATTATTCTGTGCCTTTAATATTTTAAATCCTGTTTCTTCGCTGACTGCTAACAGGAAAAGAAAATAATTATGTTTCTGAGAAAAGTGTTTCTTCAGATTTCCCTCCAGAAGAGTTATCTTTTTCTGAAACTGTAACTAAAATGGGAAAATTGTTTCAGTGAGAAATGCCCTTCTCCCGGCACAAGTATTATGATTTGTAACAGCTGGATTCTTCTTAGCTTGCAGCTGTTCTTCCAGTTCTGCCAGTATTAGAGGATGTTTTCAGACAGACAGGTGACCTGCTGTCCCTAAAAGTCTGATAAGTTACACAAAGTACATAAGATGCATACAAGTTTTCTTACTCCAAATGTGATCCTGCAATTATTTCCTTATCAAAGCCATCTACAGCCTAATCTACTGCAGTGCTAAACATCTTCCCTCTGATAAAGATGGGAAAACATTTGGTAGATTTAGGAAAATAATTTATTGTTCTGCTGCTTTAACTTTCAGAATTTTGAATTACTAGGCTGTTGTGTTAAAATCGTTACTGGCTTATTTTGAGAATATGAGAATGCTAATTGCTATAACCCTCCTTCTTCAGAAGATAACGCTACATTAAATTCCTTAATTATGTCTGCTTCTCTGGTAATCAAACATTCCTTAAAGTGCTGTTATGACTGCTGATTCTGAGTCCAGAGCTGCTGCTTCTGATTCAGTTATGAAAAAATTTGTTTGGTTGTATGCTCAAAACTTGCCAGAATATGTTAATGCTGAAATTTTAATTTCTGTCTTGACGAAGATGTTCTGTTTGGTCTTTCTGCAGTTGTGGTCTTAAAAAGACTTGAAAGATGAAAAGTGATTCTAGATATTACCCAAATCTTTCAAAACTTCTTTTCAAAGTTTAGTAAAAAAAAAAAAAATCCTTCTTACTCAGGACCCTTTTTAAGAAAGCAAAATAAACAGTCTCAAACAGACAATTTCAAAAAGCAATAATGAGATTCAAAGAAGAAAGGAGAACCTCCAGGAGCCAAAGACAGTCCAGAAGATCAGAGTGACTTTTTGTCCATATAAGCTTTGCCTTCCCCCCATGCTGGCAGTCCTTTAAATCTTTCCCCTCAGGCTAGGCCTTAATCCAACAGATAGGAGGTGAAGGTGTAAGAAGAAGGTATGAAGAGCAATCCTCAGGAGAAGGTACAAGAAAATTGTATTTTGTTAGTAGATTTTCCCCTTTTTCACATAATTTAGTGAGGCTAGTCAGAAAGTTTTGGCACATTGTGTGCAAGATGAATCATCAGAAGGCATATTTTCAGAGCATATAACTTTTTCGTATAAGAGATGTATGAATTTGAAACAGTTAGGTGTAGCGAGCGTTGTCGCCTCACAGCAAGAGGTTCTCCCGTTCGATCTCGGCTGGAGCTCCTTCTGTGGTGAGTCTGCATGTCCTTCCTGCGGTCGAGTGGCGTTCAGAAGACATACGTGAATGGGTGTGCCTTCGTTGAAGGTTGGGCGTCGGGCTGGAACCTCGGCACCATAAAAATCTACTGCCAATCATTAGCGGACCAGAGTTCCGTTGTGGCGACCCCTAACCAGGAAAAGCCAAAAGAAAAAGAAGATTGAATAGGAAAAATTACAAGATAAGTGCTCAAGTGGGGTGTCATCCTTGTCTTAGATGTAAGGTATGTTCAAAAGTTAGAAACTTGCATGGTTGTAGCATTAATGAAAGAACGTATAGGGCCACACAAAATTTTTCTTGTCAGTCGAATGGAGTAGTTTATATTTTAGGATGTGATTGTTCACCTAAAAAATGGTACATTGGACAGACCAAGAGACAAGTTAAAAAACGCATCATAGAACATATGGGGGATGTCAGGCATAGCAGATTAGATAGTCCAGTTGCATATAATTTTTGCTCAAGTCATGCAGGTTTGTATTCATCTTTATTTTTTAGTGTGCTGGACAAGCCCTTGCATCAACATGGGGAAGCTTATTATAAAAAGCTGTCAGCCTTGGAAATCAGGGTCATCATTAATTTTAATACTCTGTTTCCTTCAGGTCTTAACCTGGAAGTAAACATTAATATATAATATTGGCGCTTGAGATGGAAAAATATTGAGGTATCTATGTTTTTTATGAAAGTTTATCCAAACTGAATATGTATTTGATATGAGTATTTAAATATAAACATAGTATGAATTTTTTGGTTGTAAATGGCAGAAAATAATAATGTATGAAATTAATCAGGTTATTAGAAAATAACTTAAAAGTTTTTATAAGAAATGCATAAACATCAGGTATAAAGAATGTATAATGAATGTAGGGCTGGGAAATGGGTTAACAAGCAGTCTTAGAAATGGTTCAAAGTCACTTTAAATCAAATGGATGTGTAATTTAATTAATTAATAACCATGTGATTTAATATAAAAAACGTGCTTTTGGTGTAATAAACTATCCCTTGAAGGCTTTTTAGCTGAGGTACCAGGAGACACCAGTAAAGCTGTTTTTGCACTTTATTTCTGAGAGTCTTTGGTTTTTTGTATGTTTAGGCCTTAATCTTCCCCATGGCTTCAGATTATCACAGACAAATGGGTGATGAGAATAATAGAGCTGGGGCCCTGATGGCAGTAGGAACCGCTTCTCTATATTCAGAGAATTCATCCTCATGCTGCAAACCGTGTCCATGTTTCCTCTAGTTCTGGAGCTCATGTTGTGTCAGGGAGTCATAGAAATAGTATCCTCAGACCAGACTGATATAGGTTTTAATTCAAGGATGTTCTTCGTGTTTCACTGTTGCAGTCATTACATTTGGGTAATCTGCTGGCAGGTTGCCCTCATTCAGCCTGAATTCCAAAGTCTTGGGTCCTGCGTCGATTGCTGTCTTCTCTTCCATGACATCAGGTCGTCAGGGGTATAAAACATGCAGCCGATGCCATTTTCTTTAGTCTTTCTTGCCACGCGGTGCCCGAAGCAGAAGCATTTCGCAAGTGGCGGTCGGCCGACTACTGAAATATTCGAGTTTGAGTTTCAGAACCAAAGTCCTCACTAAAGCTGAGTACCCCATTGGGGAAACATTTTTCTTCCTTTTTACAGATGTCAGAAAAAGTTAATAATTGCATTACTTTTGGGAAGCAAATACCTCATAAGGATTTCCATTTATACTGTATTCCGTGCCTAGGCCCTGATCACAACGTGCCTGGCTGTCGGTTTTGTGCTAGATTTAACCAACGCACTATTAAGCGTCGGTATATTTTTGCATCAAAGTATTTTGGAAAGTTTTAACTACCCAGAAATGTTGTCGGATAGCAATCTGACTACTGGAGTACATAAAAAACACAAAGAAAAGGACAGAGAAAGGCAGTCGAGATCCAAAACCGACGACAAAGCTTCTCCTAAGCCAGTGGCCGATTCGCTGGTACTCAGTGAGGTGCTTTCGCAGCCCCTGATACCCGCTACCTTCGAGTCGCAGGCCTCTACCGACACCCATGTGGAGTCCGGCATGCCGCAAGATACTCAAGGTATTGGACCGACAGATGTATCTCCCTCGGATGGGTCCAGAGCCGCTGAACAGGCACCGGCTTCTGAGGGTGTATTGAGACCTCAACATTTGTATATCAAACCGACGACAGCTGCAAAACCAAAGACAAAAGCAACTTATAAAACTAAAAAACTGACACATGAGCCACGTGCACAGGCCTCTATGTCTAAAAAACAGATGATCAAAACGGCTGAAGACCTTATTACCTTGATCAGGGGTACCCATCCCCCTCCAGATAAGAAGCCTAGGCAAGACACTGATTATTAATCTTCAGATCAGGTTTCTATTTCTTCTGATTCCTCTGATCAGGATTTATCTATACTTCCCTATGAGGATTCTGATGCTGATGAGTCTATTCATCTGCATCTCCTCCTGAGGATTATTCATTTGGAGAAACCTTGCATGCTTTGAGGGAGCATTTTCACTGGGAGAGTCAAGACTTCTCAGAAACAAAAAACAGGCTCAGGGATTTCCTTCTACTCCCTCAGCACAAGCCTTTTGCCATTCCCCCTGTTTTAGACATTGTGGATGATGTGTTTTTGGAGTCAAGCTTGACCCCTGACTCCTTACCTCAGGCTCCCAGTAAGCCTGACAGATATTACAGGGTCCCTGACTCACATAAATTTTTATTTAGAAACCCTGCTGCTGATCCTGAAACTATTTCACAGGGTCCAAAGGGAGTTAAGGCCTCAACAGCAAAAAATCCTACCCCCTCTCACAGAGATTCAAGGGCACTAGACAGATGGGGAAAAAGGTTTATACATCTGCAACCTTGGCAATCAGGGCCTTAAACTTAAACTGTCAATTTCATATGCTTAAGTACCAACAACATGTTATGGGATTGCTGAAACAGAAAATTATGTTGATTTCAGAATGTGCAGAAAATAAAGAATTGCAGGAATTATTGCATGCAGCTGAACAAATTGGAAAGCATACTTTGCAATGTGGTTTTGATTCCTTAGAGGCCTCCTGCAGGGCTGCAGTTACTGGATCTGTGATTAGGAGGCATGCCTGGTTAAAGGAGCAAAATTTGCCTGATCATGTTAAAGCTAAACTGCTAGATGCACCTTTACAACATGATTCTCTGTTTCGTTTTAAGGCAGAAGAGGTTTTAAAGAAAATGGAAGACAATGCTTAGTCAATGCAAACTGTTAAAGACTTCTTACAAGTACAGCCACCAAGATTCAGTAGACACTGGCCTACAAAAAAATGGCCCTTTCCTGTGTCAGACAGAGCTCAAAGGGACAAATCCTGACCCCCTAAGGGTTCCAGATACCAGGTGCAAAATTCATACAGGTCAAAGCAATGGGGCGCTTCCACCTCCAAATCTGGAGGAGATAAAGCGCAAACCTTTAGAAAGCAATCCCAATGACTTCCCTCTGCCAACACCAAGCACTTATCTTTTGGCAGCACCCGTAGGGGGGAAATTATCACTTTTTGCTCAAAATTGGCAGTTAATAACCCAGGACAAGTGGGTACTAAACATCGTATCACAGGGATCTTCCAATGGCAAATGGTTGGCCAGATCTGCCAAAAAATCAATGGGCAGAGGCACAGAAACAGGTTACGTCCCTCATGGATATGGGGGCCATTCAGACAGTACCAGAACAGGAAAAAGGACAAGGTTTTTACTCAAGACTGTTCTTGGTACCCAGAAAGGACAAGGCCTGGCGGCCAATACTGGATTTATTGATTTTGAACATGTACCTGGACATTCCAAAATTCAAAATGTTGACTTTGCAGCAGCTTCTGCCCATGCTGGGCAAGAATGCTTGGCTGGTGACTTTAGACCTAAAAGAGGCATACCTGCATGTCCCAATAAGACAATCGTGCAGAAGATACATCAGATTCAAGGCTGGCTTAATGCATCACCAATTCTCTGCACTGCCCTTTGGCTTATCTACTGCGCCCAGGGTCTTTACAAAGTGCCTGGTACCAGTAATTGCATTTTGCAGACAAAGAAGTATACAAATATATCCTTACTTGGATGACTGTCTCATTCATGCAGAGAACAAGGACACTCTTCTTCGACACTTGGCGTTTGTGAAAAGGCTTCTGACATGCCTAGGGTGCACAATAAACGAAAATAAATCACAACTGGTACCCTCTCAAAAGATAACATTCCAGGGTGCAAGCTTGGATACAACTGCCCAGATGGCTTATCTCACGCCAGATAAGCAAAGGCAACTGACTACTTACTTCAAACTGATGGCAACAAAAACCCAGTCTTCTGCAAGGCAAATTCTGCAGGCTCTGGGCTTTATGGCATCCTGCATCCTACTAATTCCATATGCAAAACTGCATATGAGGAAACTTCAATGGTACCTAAAAGGTTTATGGAGTCAACATTCATACAGTCTGGAAACAATGATTCCTCTCATTTCCTGCCTGCAACAGGAGTTTCTGTGGTGGGCAAAACATGGGACTGCCCTTCACTCTACCCCCTGCCAGCCAAACCTTAACAACAGACACATCAGATTATGCTTGGGGGCCCACATGGCAGGAAGATGCATTCAGGGCTTATGGGCACCCAAACAAATGCATCTACATATCGACCAGAAAGAGATGCTAGCTGTTCAAAATACCCTAACAGCCTTCAAGGACTTACTTCATCCAGGACAACTACTGATAAAGACGGACAACACCACAGTCATGTGGTATATAAAAAAAAACGAGGGGGCACACACTCATATCCCTTTGCAGATTAGCCATGGCACTGTGGGACACAGCTTTGACCTACCAAATAAATCTTCAAGCTCAATTCATGCCAGGAAAAGAAAACACTCTGGCAGACAATTTAAGCAGAAACCTTATGGATCCTCACGAGTGGAAACTAAATCCACAAGTCTTCAGCATGATAACAGAGAAATGGGGGAGCCCAGACATAGATCTATTTGCCTCCCCTCAAAATTATCAATTGAAAAGATTCTGCACAAGAACTTATCAAAGACAAGCATGGAAAGTGGACGCCCTAGCCTTCAGTTGGAAAAAACGTTTACGCCTTTCCTCCTCTGCCTCTTCTACCCAAGGTCCTCCTAAAAGTCAGACAAGAGAACCCAAAGATGATATTAATTGCCCTGGACTGGCCCCGCCAATACTGGTACCCAATCCTAAGGAACTTGGCTCAATACCCAGCTTGGACCTTGCCTCAAAGACCAGAACTACTGTCCCAGCAAAACAATCAGATCCTGCACAATCAACTACAAACTCTGAACCTGGCAGCATGGCTGATCATGTAATCATACAAACACCACCTCTCAGTAAAGCTGTGATGGATGTCATTTTGGAAGCCAGAAGGCCTAGTACTAGAAAATCTTATGCTGACAAATGGAAGAGATTCTGTGCTTGGAATCAAGCACAAGGAACTGATACAACAGAACCAAATATTCCTCAGATATTACAATACTTAACTGAGATGCTTGACAAAGACCTATCTTTCTCATCAATCAAAATCCATGCCTCTGCCATTTTGGCTCATTACAATACAGATCCACCAATCTTTTTTCATCCTTTACTAAAGCAGTATCTTAGAGGAGCCAGAAGTTTATGGCCTCCTAGAAGATCACCATTACCTGCATGGAACCTGAATTGTGTGTTGGAAAAGCTCACCCTGCCTCCATTTGAACCAGCAGCTACCACTGATCTAAAGTTCTTATCATGGAAAACAGCTCTGCTACTAGCAATTACTTCAGAAAAAAGAGTTTCAGAGCTACAGGCCCTCATGGCTGTAGAGCCTTTTATTATATTTTACCCAGACAGGGTGTCTCTGAGGACAAATCCTACTTTTATGCCTAAGGTGGTTTCCAGTGTGGCTCTTAACCAAACAATTAATCTGCCAACTTTTTATCCAAATCCGCAGAACAAGGGGTAGAGAATTCTGCATTCCTTGGACGTACACAGACAGCTAAGATTCTACTTGGGCAGGACAAAAGCTCTTAAGAAAAACTGAGCAATTACTAGTGCCATATGCTGCAGGATCAGAAGGAAAGGCTATTTCAAAGCAGACAATTTCAAAGTGGATAAGCCACTGCATCCATTTCTGCTACTTTCACCATGGTAAACCTGTGCCCAAGGGCATTAGGTCTCATTCCACCAGAGCTGCAGCTACTTCAGCAGCCTTGCTCAGAGGAGTACCAACCAAAGACATTCTAGAGGGTACTACCTGGAGTTCTGTTCACACATTTACAAAGCATTACCATTTGCCTCTCTACTCTAAGTCCAGGGCAGGCTTTGCCACTGCAGTGCTGCAAGGCCTTATAGCCACACCTAATGCTGTTTAGCTCCAGCCTCCCAACCATAGCTTTGGGATTCTACCCAAATGTAATGACTGCGACAGTGAAACACGAAAAACATAGTACAGTTGTGTACACTTAACATAAATGTAGATGTTCGAGTGTATTCACTGTTGCAGTCCAGGTTACCCTCCCGCCATCTCCCTGTCATTCTGAAGTTGATCTTTCCTTCTCTATCTTCTACAACCTATGTGGTGTATTTGCTTGTAGATGAAGGTAAAGTTTATATTGATGCATGTGTATATATATATATATATATATATATATTTTTTTTTTTTGCTACCTTTTTGGGGGCACCTGACATCGGGGCAAGAAAAACTAAAGAAAATGGCATCGGCTGCATGTTTTATACCCTGACGACCTGACGTTATGGAAGAGAAGACAGCAACCAACGTAGGACCCAAGACTTTGGAATTCAGGCTGACTGAGGGCAACCTGCCAGCAGATTACCCAAATGTAATGACTGCAACAGTGAATACACTCGAACATCTACATTTATGGTAAGTGTACACAACTGTACTATCTTACTTGTGCCAAAGAAAGAGGGATCCCAGAGACCAGTTCTAAACTTTTCCTTTCTCAGTCCTTTTCCTTTCTCGGTCCCTTTGTTGGTTTCCCAAAGTTCAGAATGTTATCCCTCCAAACCTTGTTACGACTCGTACCATTCCACAATTTCATGGTAACTTTAGACTTAAAAGATACTCATCACATAACCATTTTGGTTATGGGATTCAAGAGGATTTTTTAAAGATTTTATATCTCTAGCTTACATTGTCAGATGTTCTTCGTGTTTCACTGTTGCTGTCATTACATTTGGGTTATCTGCCTGCAGGTAGCCCTCAGCCGGCCTGAATACCAGAGCCTTGGATTCCTGCATCGGATGCTGTCTCTTCTTCCATGATGTCAGGTCATCAGGGGTATAAAACATGCAGCCGACGCCATTACATCAGTCTTTCTTGCTGCACCGTGCCCGAAGCAGAAGCAGTTCGCAAGTGCCAGTCGGCCGACTCCAGAAATTTTCGTTTTCGAGTTTCAGAACCGAAGTCTTCAAAAAAGCTAAGTAACCTGTTGGGGATCCTTTTTCTTCCTCTTAACCAATGTCAGTAAAAGTTAACAATTGTCTTACCTGTGGAAAGCAAATACCTCCTAAAGATTTTCATTCGTACTGCATTCCTTGCTTAGGCCCAGACCACGACATCCCTCACTGTCAGTTTTGTGCCTTATTCAACCCCCGAACTATTCATCGTCGGTCTATTTTTGCAGCAGATTGTTTTGGTACTCGGTATAACTATCCAGAAATGGCTTCTGTAAGCCATCCAACTACTGATATTCCGAAAAAACTTAAGGATAAAGACAGAGACAGACCGCATAGGTCCAAAACTGCTGACGACGCTTCCGTTAAGCTAGTCGCCAATTCGCCAGTACTCAGTGAAGCGTTTTCGCAGCCCTTGATACTCACTGCTTCAGATTCCCAGGCCTCTGCTGAGACCCATTTGGAGTCCGATATGCCCCGAGATGATTCTTCGACTATGGAACCTGCGGATGTCTCTACCTTAGATGGGTCCGGAGCCGCTTTTTAACAGTCACATCAACATGAAATGCAGAAGCTACTTTGCCCTGATTCCTCCTCTGGGAGAAGCCCCGAGAGACACACTTGTACACGATTGGCCCCCGGGACTTCTCTATGCATTTCCTCCTATCACATTGATACCCAGATTTCTACAGAAAGCAAAATCTCTGAGAAGGACCATCATTCTTGTAGCCCTTCATTGGCCTCAGCAGATTTGGTTCCCATTTCTACATCATCATCATCTCTTGGAAGATCCATGGATTCTGGACCCAGTTCCGGACCTTCTGACACATCCGTCAGGGGACCACCATCCTTCCTTGTAGTCACTGAAGCTGACAGCTTGGCTCTTGCAGTTCCCCTCATAGCCAGGCTTCATAACTTTTCCAATGAGACAAAGCAGATCCTTTTGTCTTCAGATAAGCTGTCCACCAGAAGATTACATCTTAGTAAGTGGAAGAGATTTTCCATATGGGTTTCTAAGCAGAAGATTGATCCTTATCAAGCCCCCTTGACGTGTATAGTAAAACTCTTGACTGTGATCTTTAATAAAGGAGCGGCAGCTGCAACAGTTCGGGTCCAGTTGGCTGCTATATCCAAATTTCACCTCAGAGCTGACGGGCTCAGCATAATGTCCCACAAATTGTCCAAGGCCTTTCTCAAAGGAACTTTTCATATGAGGCCTCCAGTGAAAACTTCTTATTCTCCTTGGAATCTAAACTTTATGCTGTCTCGTATAATTCTCCCCCTGTTTGAACCAGCGTCACCTTGTGATCTCAAATTTTTATCATGGAAAACCATATTTCTGGTAGCTATTACTTCTACCTGCAGAGTGTCAGAACTTCAAGCTTTATCTGTCAGCCCTCCTTATTTGATTTTTCATGTTGATAAAGTATCTCTTAGGACAAACCCCTCTTTTTGCCCAAAGTTTGTTCAGAATCTAATATCAACCAAGTCATTGAGTTACCAGTCTTCTTCTCTAACCATTCCTATAAATTGGAGTATATGCTGCACAAACTTGACGTTCACAGACAGCTCAGATTTTATTTGGACAGAACAAAAGATATTAGGAAATCAGATCAGCTCTTTGTATCATTTTCTGAAGCTAGAAAAAGTAGACCAGTGGCTAAAACGCTTTCTAAATGGCTATCTTTTTGTATCACCTTTGTTTATTCAGCTGCTAATATACCCTTACTACACAAGATTAAAGCTCACTCAACCAGATCAGTTTCTACATCTTCTGCATTCCAAGCCAAATTGCCCCTTGATAACATTTGTGCTGCAGCCACTTGGTCTAAACCTCATACCTTTATCACTCATTACAAAGTTGATAAGGCCTCCAGGGACAGGGCTTCTTTTGGATCTATGGTCCTGAAGAATGTACTCCGGTGAGCTACCCGAGATTGAAGGTGCTAGGGATGCTACCCATCAGTAAAGAATGAACAGCGAGATTGAACAACTTCACATTAAGAAGTTATGTACTCACCATAACGTTCCATGTGAGTTGTTCATCTTGCCGTCATTCTTATGTCCCTCCCTCCTTCCCCCACCTGGCTGATAGTTGACCTAGAAGTTGGTCTCATCCTGGTTGCTCAGTTCTCCGTCCTCTCCATGGGAAGGTAGTCCACTTATATGGCTATAGTACACGCAGCAAACAAGATCTGGGGTAATTCCAGCAGTGCATCATGGGATAAGGGGCTTGGTCTTGAGCTACTGGTAAACCTCGAGCTTTGCAAACGACCGTATCGGAGCCGATGGATCAGCTCCGAACCCATCAGTAAAGAATGACGGTGAGATGAACAACTCACATGGGACGTTATGGCGAGTACATAACTTCTTATTTTTTGAATCAGAAAGTATGTTGTATACTAGGAAATGTTTTATTTTGAGCTGGCATAGTTTTCCAAGGGATTTGTACTTGGTGAATGCTTGTGTGGAAAAAATTTAGAACATTGAAGTGAAGGGATGGATACTGTATTTTTGGGGGCTTTCATTGTACCTTTGTCAAGAGGTTTACTGACTCGTTCAAGCTTCTACATCCCCTTCTGTGTTTCATATATTTTTTTCAGGTTAACCATGGTGCAATCTTTGATCTCCATTATTCTTCCTTCTTCAGTCGACAAGAAAAAAAATATCTCTAGGAAGTCTTAGAGTGTCAGGCCAGCTGCTGATGGGTGACTGCTATGGCAACACCTGGTTTCCTGGAGAGTTTGTCAGTGTCTTTTGGTCCTTCTTGTGTAGCTCCTCTGGAAACCAGTAAGGACTGAGAGATAGACACATCTCTGTGGGTGTAGGGTTGTCCTGTCCAAGCAAGGGAGAACCACTCTTGTTGGTCCCGGAGGAGGTTGCAGATGACGTCTTACAGTATAGCTGGGCTAAGGTACCCGGTTCCTGCTAATTGCCCATGACATGGGTTGGTCTTTTTTCAGGTGTTGTTCCAGGAAAAGAAAGTAAAAAATTTATATTGTTTCCCCTGTTAACTATGAGCAAGGAAGATTTGGTGGGATTTGCCATGGAATTATTCTGTGCCTTTAATATTTTAAATCCTGTTTCTTCGCTGACTGCTAACAGGAAAAGAAAATAATTATGTTTCTGAGAAAAGTGTTTCTTCAGATTTCCCTCCAGAAGAGTTATCTTTTTCTGAAACTGTAACTAAAATGGGAAAATTGTTTCAGTGAGAAATGCCCTTCTCCCGGCACAAGTATTATGATTTGTAACAGCTGGATTCTTCTTAGCTTGCAGCTGTTCTTCCAGTTCTGCCAGTATTAGAGGATGTTTTCAGACAGACAGGTGACCTGCTGTCCCTAAAAAGTCTGATAAGTTACACAAAGTACATAAGATGCATACAAGTTTTCTTACTCCAAATGTGATCCTGCAATTATTTCCTTATCAAAGCCATCTACAGCCTAATCTACTGCGAGTGCTAAACATCTTCCCTCTGATAAAGATGGGAAAACATTTGGTAGATTTAGGAAAATAATTTATTGTTCTGCTGCTTTAACTTTCAGAATTTTGAATTACTAGGCTGTTGTGTTAAAATCGTTACTGGCTTATTTTGAGAATATGAGAATGCTAATTGCTATAACCCTCCTTCTTCAGAAGATAACTCTACATTAAATTCCTTAATTATGTCTGCTTCTCTGGTAATCAAACATTCCTTAAAGTGCTGTTATGACTGCTGATTCTGAGTCCAGAGCTGCTGCTTCTGATTCAGTTATGAAAAAATTTGTTTGGTTGTATGCTCAAAACTTGCCAGAATATGTTAATGCTGAAATTTTAATTTCTGTCTTGACGAAGATGTTCTGTTTGGTCTTTCTGCAGTTGTGGTCTTAAAAAGACTTGAAAGATGAAAAGTGATTCTAGATATTACCCAAATCTTTCAAAACTTCTTTTCAAAGTTTAGTAAAAAAAAAAAAAATCCTTCTTACTCAGGACCCTTTTATAGAAAGCAAAATAAACAGTCTCAAACAGACAATTTCAAAAAGCAATAATGAGATTCAAAGAAGAAAGGAGAACCTCCAGGAGCCAAAGACAGTCCAGAAGATCAGAGTGACTTTTTGTCCATATAAGCTTTGCCTTCCCCCCATGCTGGCAGTCCTTTAAATCTTTCCCCTCAGGCTAGGCCTTAATCCAACAGATAGGAGGTGAAGGTGTAAGAAGAAGGTATGAAGAGCAATCCTCAGGAGAAGGTACAAGAAAATTGTATTTTGTTAGTAGATTTTCCCCTTTTTCACATAATTTAGTGAGGCTAGTCAGAAAGTTTTGGCACATTGTGTGCAAGATGAATCATCAGAAGGCATATTTTCAGAGCATATAACTTTTTCGTATAAGAGATGTATGAATTTGAAACAGTTAGGTGTAGCGAGCGTTGTCGCCTCACAGCAAGAGGTTCTCCCGTTCGATCTCGGCTGGAGCTCCTTCTGTGGTGAGTCTGCATGTCCTTCCTGCGGTCGAGTGGCGTTCAGAAGACATACGTGAATGGGTGTGCCTTCGTTGAAGGTTGGGCGTCGGGCTGGAACCTCGGCACCATAAAAATCTACTGCCAATCATTAGCGGACCAGAGTTCCGTTGTGGCGACCCCTAACCAGGAAAAGCCAAAAGAAAAAGAAGATTGAATAGGAAAAATTACAAGATAAGTGCTCAAGTGGGGTGTCATCCTTGTCTTAGATGTAAGGTATGTTCAAAAGTTAGAAACTTGCATGGTTGTAGCATTAATGAAAGAACGTATAGGGTCACACAAAATTTTTCTTGTCAGTCGAATGGAGTAGTTTATATTTTAGGATGTGATTGTTCACCTAAAAAATGGTACATTGGACAGACCAAGAGACAAGTTAAAAAACGCATCATAGAACATATGGGGGATGTCAGGCATAGCAGATTAGATAGTTCAGTTGCATATAATTTTTGCTCAAGTCATGCAGGTTTGTATTCATCTTTATTTTTTAGTGTGCTGGACAAGCCCTTGCATCAACATGGGGAAGCTTATTATAAAAAGCTGTCAGCCTTGGAAATCAGGGTCATCATTAATTTTAATACTCTGTTTCCTTCAGGTCTTAACCTGGAAGTAAACATTAATATATAATATTGGCGCTTGAGATGGAAAAATATTGAGGTATCTATGTTTTTTATGAAAGTTTATCCAAACTGAATATGTATTTGATATGAGTATTTAAATATAAACATAGTATGAATTTTTTGGTTGTAAATGGCAGAAAATAATAATGTATGAAATTAATCAGGTTATTAGAAAATAACTTAAAAGTTTTTATAAGAAATGCATAAACATCAGGTATAAAGAATGTATAATGAATGTAGGGCTGGGAAATGGGTTAACAAGCAGTCTTAGAAATGGTTCAAAGTCACTTTAAATCAAATGGATGTGTAATTTAATTAATTAATAACCATGTGATTTAATATAAAAACATGCTTTTGGTGTAATAAACTATCCCTTGAAGGCTTTTTAGCTGAGGTACCAGGAGACACCAGTAAAGCTGTTTTTGCACTTTATTTCTGAGAGTCTTTGGTTTTTGTATGTTTAGGCCTTAATCTTCCCATGGCTTCAGATTATCACAGACAAATGGGTGATGAGAATAATAGAGCTGGGGCCCTGATGGCAGTAGGAACCGCTTCTCTATATTCAGAGAATTCATCCTCATGCTGCAAACCGTGTCCATGTTTCCTCTAGTTCTGGAGCTCATGTTGTGTCAGGGAGTCATAGAAATAGTATCCTCAGACCAGACTGATATAGGTTTTAATTCAAGGATGTTCTTCGTGTTTCACTGTTGCAGTCATTACATTTGGGTAATCTGCTGGCAGGTTGCCCTCATTCAGCCTGAATTCCAAAGTCTTGGGTCCTGCGTCGATTGCTGTCTTCTCTTCCATGACATCAGGTCGTCAGGGGTATAAAACATGCAGCCGATGCCATTTTCTTTAGTCTTTCTTGCCACGCGGTGCCCGAAGCAGAAGCATTTCGCAAGTGGCGGTCGGCCGACTACTGAAATATTCGAGTTTGAGTTTCAGAACCAAAGTCTTCACTAAAGCTGAGTACCCCATTGGGGAAACATTTTTCTTCCTTTTTACAGATGTCAGAAAAAGTTAATAATTGCATTACTTGTGGGAAGCAAATACCTCATAAGGATTTCCATTTATACTGTATTCCGTGCCTAGGCCCTGATCACAACGTGCCTGGCTGTCGGTTTTGTGCTAGATTTAACCAACGCACTATTAAGCGTCGGTATATTTTTGCATCAAAGTATTTTGGAAAGTTTTAACTACCCAGAAATGTTGTCGGATAGCAATCTGACTACTGGAGTACATAAAAAACACAAAGAAAAGGACAGAGAAAGGCAGTCGAGATCCAAAACCGACGACAAAGCTTCTCTTAAGCCATTCGGCGGTTCGCTGGTACTCAGTGAGGTGCTTTCGCAGCCCCTGATACCCGCTACCTTCGAGTCGCAGGCCTCTACCGACACCCATGTGGAGTCCGGCATGCCGCAAGATACTCAAGGTATTGGACCGACAGATGTATCTCCCTCGGATGGGTCCAGAGCCGCTGAACAGGCACCGGCTTCTGAGGGTGTATTGAGACCTCAACATTTGTATATCAAACCGACGACAGCTGCAAAACCAAAGACAAAAGCAACTTATAAAACTAAAAAACTGACACATGAGCCACGTGCACAGGCCTCTATGTCTAAAAAACAGATGATCAAAACGTCTGAAGACCTTATTACCTTGATCAGGGGTACCCATCCCCCTCCAGATAAGAAGCCTAGGCAAGACACTGATTATTAATCTTCAGATCAGGTTTCTATTTCTTCTGATTCCTCTGATCAGGATTTATCTATACTTCCCTATGAGGATTCTGATGCTGATGAGTCTATTCATCTGCATCTCCTCCTGAGGATTATTCATTTGGAGAAACCTTGCATGCTTTGAGGGAGCATTTTCACTGGGAGAGTCAAGACTTCTCAGAAACAAAAAACAGGCTCAGGGATTTCCTTCTACTCCCTCAGCACAAGCCTTTTGCCATTCCCCCTGTTTTAGACATTGTGGATGATGTGTTTTTGGAGTCAAGCTTGACCCCTGACTCCTTACCTCAGGCTCCCAGTAAGCCTGACAGATATTACAGGGTCCCTGACTCACATAAATTTTATTTAGAAACCCTGCTGCTGATCCTGAAACTATTTCACAGGGTCCAAAGGGAGTTAAGGCCTCAACAGCAAAAAATCCTACCCCCTCTCACAGAGATTCAAGGGCACTAGACAGATGGGGAAAAAGGTTTATACATCTGCAACCTTGGCAATCAGGGCCTTAAACTTAAACTGTCAATTTCATATGCTTAAGTACCAACAACATGTTATGGGATTGCTGAAACAGAAAATTATGTTGATTTCAGAATGTGCAGAAAATAAAGAATTGCAGGAATTATTGCATGCAGCTGAACAAATTGGAAAGCATACTTTGCAATGTGGTTTTGATTCCTTAGAGGCCTCCTGCAGGGCTGCAGTTACTGGATCTGTGATTAGGAGGCATGCCTGGTTAAAGGAGCAAAATTTGCCTGATCATGTTAAAGCTAAACTGCTAGATGCACCTTTACAACATGATTCTCTGTTTCGTTTTAAGGCAGAAGAGGTTTTAAAGAAAATGGAAGACAAAGCTAAGTCAATGCAAACTGTTAAAGACTTCTTACAAGTACAGCCACCAAGATTCAGTAGACACTGGCCTACAAAAAAATGGCCCTTTCCTGTGTCAGACAGAGCTCAAAGGGACAAATCCTGACCCCCTAAGGGTTCCAGATACCAGGTGCAAAATTCATACAGGTCAAAGCAATGGGGCGCTTCCACCTCCAAATCTGGAGGAGATAAAGCGCAAACCTTTAGAAAGCAATCCCAATGACTTCCCTCTGCCTACACCAAGCACTTATCTTTTGGCAGCACCCGTAGGGGGGAAATTATCACTTTTTGCTCAAAATTGGCAGTTAATAACCCAGGACAAGTGGGTACTAAACATCGTATCACAGGGATCTTCCAATGGCAAATGGTTGGCCAGATCTGCCAAAAAATCAATGGGCAGAGGCACAGAAACAGGTTACGTCCCTCATGGATATGGGGGCCATTCAGACAGTACCATAACAGGAAAAAGGACAAGGTTTTTACTCAAGACTGTTCTTGGTACCCAGAAAGGACAAGGCCTGGTGGCCAATACTGGATTTATTGATTTTGAACATGTACCTGGACATTCCAAAATTCAAAATGTTGACTTTGCAGCAGCTTCTGCCCATGCTGGGCAAGAATGCTTGGCTGGTGACTTTAGACCTAAAAGAGGCATACCTGCATGTCCCAATAAGACAATCGTGCAGAAGATACATCAGATTCAAGGCTGGCTTAATGCATCACCAATTCTCTGCACTGCCCTTTGGCTTATCTACTGCGCCCAGGGTCTTTACAAAGTGCCTGGTACCAGTAATTGCATTTTGCAGACAAAGAAGTATACAAATATATCCTTACTTGGATGACTGTCTCATTCATGCAGAGAACAAGGACACTCTTCTTCGACACTTGGTGTTTGTGAAAAGGCTTCTGACATGCCTAGGGTGCACAATAAACGAAAATAAATCACAACTGGTACCCTCTCAAAAGATAACATTCCAGGGTGCAAGCTTGGATACAACTGCCCAGATGGCTTATCTCACGCCAGATAAGCAAAGGCAACTGACTACTTACTTCAAACTGATGGCAACAAAAACCCAGTCTTCTGCAAGGCAAATTCTGCAGGCTCTGGGCTTTATGGCATCCTGCATCCTACTAATTCCATATGCAAAACTGCATATGAGGAAACTTCAATGGTACCTAAAAGGTTTATGGAGTCAACATTCATACAGTCTGGAAACAATGATTCCTCTCATTTCCTGCCTGCAACAGGAGTTTCTGTGGTGGGCAAAACATGGGACTGCCCTTCACTCTACCCCCTGCCAGCCAAACCTTAACAACAGACACATCAGATTATGCTTGGAGGGCCCACATGGCAGGAAGATGCATTCAGGGCTTATGGGCACCCAAACAAATGCATCTACATATCGACCAGAAAGAGATGCTAGCTGTTCAAAATACCCTAACAGCCTTCAAGGACTTACTTCATCCAGGACAACTACTGATAAAGACGGACAACACCACAGTCATGTGGTATATAAAAAAAACGAGGGGGCACACACTCATATCCCCTTTGCAGATTAGCCATGGCACTGTGGGACACAGCTTTGACCTACCAAATAAATCTTCAAGCTCAATTCATGCCAGGAAAAGAAAACACTCTGGCAGACAATTTAAGCAGAAACCTTATGGATCCTCACGAGTGGAAACTAAATCCACAAGTCTTCAGCATGATAACAGAGAAATGGGGGAGCCCAGACATAGATCTATTTGCCTCCCCTCAAAATTATCAATTGAAAAGATTCTGCACAAGAACTTATCAAAGACAAGCATGGAAAGTGGACGCCCTAGCCTTCAGTTGGAAAAAACGTTTATGCCTTTCCTCCTCTGCCTCTTCTACCCAAGGTCCTCCTAAAAGTCAGACAAGAGAACCCAAAGATGATATTAATTGCCCTGGACTGGCCCCGCCAATACTGGTACCCAATCCTAAGGAACTTGGCTCAATACCCAGCTTGGACCTTGCCTCAAAGACCAGAACTACTGTCCCAGCAAAACAATCAGATCCTGCACAATCAACTACAAACTCTGAACCTGGCAGCATGGCTGATCATGTAATCATACAAACACCACCTCTCAGTAAAGCTGTGATGGATGTCATTTTGGAAGCCAGAAGGCCTAGTACTAGAAAATCTTATGCTGACAAATGGAAGAGATTCTGTGCTTGGAATCAAGCACAAGGAACTGATACAACAGAACCAAATATTCCTCAGATATTACAATACTTAACTGAGATGCTTGACAAAGACCTATCTTTCTCATCAATCAAAATCCATGCCTCTGCCATTTTGGCTCATTACAATACAGATCCACCAATCTTTTTTCATCCTTTACTAAAGCAGTATCTTAGAGGAGCCAGAAGTTTATGGCCTCCTAGAAGATCACCATTACCTGCATGGAACCTGAATTGTGTGTTGGAAAAGCTCACCCTGCCTCCATTTGAACCAGCAGCTACCACTGATCTAAAGTTCTTATCATGGAAAACAGCTCTGCTACTAGCAATTACTTCAGAAAAAAGAGTTTCAGAGCTACAGGCCCTCATGGCTGTAGAGCCTTTTATTATATTTTACCCAGACAGGGTGTCTCTGAGGACAAATCCTACTTTTATGCCTAAGGTGGTTTCCAGTGTGGCTCTTAACCAAACAATTAATCTGCCAACTTTTATCCAAATCCGCAGAACAAGGGGTAGAGAATTCTGCATTCCTTGGACGTACACAGACAGCTAAGATTCTACTTGGGCAGGACAAAAGCTCTTAAGAAAAACTGAGCAATTACTAGTGCCATATGCTGCAGGATCAGAAGGAAAGGCTATTTCAAAGCAGACAATTTCAAAGTGGATAAGCCACTGCATCCATTTCTGCTACTTTCACCATGGTAAACCTGTGCCCAAGGGCATTAGGTCTCATTCCACCAGAGCTGCAGCTACTTCAGCAGCCTTGCTCAGAGGAGTACCAACCAAAGACATTCTAGAGGGTACTACCTGGAGTTCTGTTCACACATTTACAAAGCATTACCATTTGCCTCTCTACTCTAAGTCCAGGGCAGGCTTTGCCACTGCAGTGCTGCAAGGCCTTATAGCCACACCTAATGCTGTTTAGCTCCAGCCTCCCAACCATAGCTTTGGGATTCTACCCAAATGTAATGACTGCGACAGTGAAACACGAAAAACATAGTACAGTTGTGTACACTTAACATAAATGTAGATGTTCGAGTGTATTCACTGTTGCAGTCCAGGTTACCCTCCCGCCATCTCCCTGTCATTCTGAAGTTGATCTTTCCTTCTCTATCTTCTACAACCTATGTGGTGTATTTGCTTGTAGATGAAGGTAAAGTTTATATTGATGCATGTGTGTATATATATATATATATATATATATATATATATATATATATATATTTTTTTTTTTTGCTACCTTTTTGGGGGCACCTGACATCGGGGGCAAGAAAAACTAAAGAAAATGGCATCGGCTGCATGTTTTATACCCCTGACGACCTGACGTTATGGAAGAGAAGACAGCAACCAACGTAGGACCCAAGACTTTGGAATTCAGGCTGACTGAGGGCAACCTGCCAGCAGATTACCCAAATGTAATGACTGCAACAGTGAATACACTCGAACATCTACATTTATGGTAAGTGTACACAACTGTACTATCTTACTTGTGCCAAAGAAAGAGGGATCCCAGAGACCAGTTCTAAACTTTTCCTTTCTCAGTCCTTTTCCTTTCTCGGTCCCTTTGTTGGTTTCCCAAAGTTCAGAATGTTATCCCTCCAAACCTTGTTACGACTCGTACCATTCCACAATTTCATGGTAACTTTAGACTTAAAAGATACTCATCACATAACCATTTTGGTTATGGGATTCAAGAGGATTTTTTAAAGATTTTATATCTCTAGCTTACATTGTCAGATGTTCTTCGTGTTTCACTGTTGCAGTCATTACATTTGGGTTATCTGCCTGCAGGTAGCCCTCAGCCGGCCTGAATACCAGAGCCTTGGATTCCTGCATCGGATGCTGTCTCTTCTTCCATGATGTCAGGTCATCAGGGGTATAAAACATGCAGCCGACGCCATTACATCAGTCTTTCTTGCTGCACCGTGCCCGAAGCAGAAGCAGTTCGCAAGTGCCAGTCGGCCGACTCCAGAAATTTTCGTTTTCGAGTTTCAGAACCGAAGTCTTCAAAAAAGCTAAGTAACCTGTTGGGGATCCTTTTTCTTCCTCTTAACCAATGTCAGTAAAAGTTAACAATTGTCTTACCTGTGGAAAGCAAATACCTCCTAAAGATTTTCATTCGTACTGCATTCCTTGCTTAGGCCCAGACCACGACATCCCTCACTGTCAGTTTTGTGCCTTATTCAACCCCCGAACTATTCGTCGTCGGTCTATTTTTGCAGCAGATTGTTTTGGTACTCGGTATAACTATCCAGAAATGGCTTCTGTAAGCCATCCAACTACTGATATTCCGAAAAAACTTAAGGATAAAGACAGAGACAGACCGCATAGGTCCAAAACTGCTGACGACGCTTCCGTTAAGCTAGTCGCCAATTCGCCAGTACTCAGTGAAGCGTTTTCGCAGCCCTTGATACTCACTGCTTCAGATTCCCAGGCCTCTGCTGAGACCCATTTGGAGTCCGATATGCCCCGAGATGATTCTTCGACTATGGAACCTGCGGATGTCTCTACCTTAGATGGGTCCGGAGCCGCTGTGCAGGCATCAGATTCTGAGGGTGTATTCAGGCCTACAGATTTGCATTTCAAACCGATGCCATCTTCTTCATCAAGGCCTAAAACTCAACCCACGCCTAGAAAGCTGATGTCCAAACTGCGTGGTCGGGCCCATATGGCTAAAAAACAAATGCTTAGAATGGCTGAAGACCTTATTACTTTAATTAGGGGAAGACAGCCTTCCCCCTCTAAGAGACCTAGAATTGATTTTCCTTCTGATTCTTCTTATCAGGATTCTGAAATTTCTGTTTTTTCTGATTACCAAGATTTGCCCTTATCTACCTATGAGGATTCTGATGCAGAGGATTCCATTCCCTTTGTTTCCCCTCCAGAAGATTTTTCTTTTGGTGAAACCTTGCGCACTCTTAGGGAGCATTTCCGCTGGGAAAACCAGGGTAACCTTGACTCCAAAAAGAGGCTTAGGGAATTCTTACTCCTCCCTCAACGCAGACCTTTAGCTATCCCTCCTGTTCTGGACATTGTAGATGATGCCTTCTTGGAATCTAGCCTGGCCCCAGACATTTTACCTCCAGCTCCCAGAAAACCTGACAGGTATTACAGAGTGCCTGACTCTCACAAGTTCCTCTTCAAGAATCCTACTGCGGATCCAGAGACCATTTCCCAAGGACCAAAAGGCATTAAAGCTACTGCTGCCAAAAACCCTACCCCCTCTGATAGAGATTCCAGGGCCTTGGACAGATGGGGTAAGAAGGTATACACTTCTGTTACTTTGGCCATTAGGGGCTTAAATTGCCAGTTTCATATGTTAAACTATCAGCAGCATATTATGGGACTACTTAAACAGAAAATGATGTTGATGCCTGACTGTGCTGAACATAAAGAATTACAGGATTTAATGCATTCTGCTGAACAAGTTGGTAAACATACTTTGCAATGTGGTTTTGACTCTTTAAAAGCATCTTGCAGGGCTGCTGTCACTGGCTCTGTACTTAGAAGGCATGTTTGGCTTAAGGAGCAAAACTTGCCAGATCATGTTAAAGCTAAATTACCTTTTGATTTAATTACAGCATTCAGCCTTCTTGGATAGGAGTCTATTAGCATGGCACATTTTGACTTGGCAATATTTGCCCAGTCTTCCTTGCAAAAGTGCTCCAAATCTGTCAGATTACAAGGCCATCTGTTTTGCACAGCCCTCTTCAGGTCACCCCATAGATTTTTTATTGGATTTAGGTGTGTGCTCTGGCTAGGCCATTCCAAAACGTTAATTTTCTTCTGGTGAAGCCATTCTTTTGTTGATTTGGATGTATGCTTGGGGTCATTGTCATGTTGAAAGGTGAAATTCCTTTTCATCTTCATCTTTCTACCAGACGGCTGAAGGTTTTGGGCCAAAAGTGACTGGTATTTGGAACTGTTAATAATTCCCTCCACCTTGACCAAAGCTCCAGTTCCAGCTGAAGAAAAGCAACCCCAAAGCATGATACTGCCACCACCATGCCTCACCTTGAGGATGGTGTTCTTTTGGTGATGCCAAGTGTTGTTTTTGTGCCAAATGTACCTTTTGGAATTGTGGCTAAAAAGTTCGACCTTGGTCTCATCAGACCATAACACATTTTCCCAAATGCTTTTGGGAGATTTGATGTATTGTTTTGCAAATTTTAGCCAGGCCTGGGTGTTTTTCTATGTAAGAAAAGGCTTCTGCCTTGCAACCCTACCCCATTGTCCAGACATATGGAGAATATGGGAGACTGTTGTCACATGTAGTACACAACAAGTACTTGCCATAAATTCCTGCAGCTCCTTCAGTGTTGTAGGTGTCTTGGGAGCCTCTCTGACCAGTTTTCGTCTTGTCTTTTCATCAATTTTGGAGGGATGTCCAGTTCTTTGCAACGTCACTGTTGTCCCATATCTTCTCCACTTTTTGATGACTGTCTTCATTGTGTTATGTGGTATATCCAATGCTGTGTAAATTCTTTTGTATCCATCTTCGTACTAATACCTTTCAACAATGAGATCCCTTTGATGCTTTGTAAGCTGTCTGCGAACCATGGCTTCTGCTGTAGCAGGCAACTGAGCAAATGTCAGGAAAATCCTACTAGGACAGCTGAACTTTATTTGGGGTTGTCAGAGTCTCTTTAATTAATGGCAGGTGTGTACCCAAGAAGACTGAATGCGGTAATTAAAGCAAAAGGTGCTTCAACAAAGTATTAGTTTAAAGGTGTGCACACTTATGCAACCAGCTTATTGTACATTTTTTATTTTTTATATTTTTCCCTCTAACAGATTTGTTTGTTTTTCAATTGAATTGTACAGGTTTTAGGTCACATTAAAGGTGGGAAAAGTTTTGAAATTATTTATTGTGGTCTCATTTTTTTTTTTATCACAAAACCTGGCATTTTAACATGGGTATGTACACTTTATATCCACTGTATGTGCAAGTGGAAAAGGTTTTCTTGTTCGTCCCACACTAAGAACCAGGACCCTTTTAAGACCCAGGTGCTTCTGGTCCTGGAATATTTGTGAGTAGTTATCCTCTGGCCTTTTGTACTCTCTTGTCACTATTCATCTTGCAGCCATTTCTGCTTGTCTACCTGTGGTGTCCCCCCTGTCTTCCTATCCTCAAAACTTAATTTTTCAGTCTGAACCAACAAATCTGGCTGATTGAGGTTTTTGACATAGGGCGAACCAGGAATCCAGGACGCCAGTTGCTGTTTAAAACCACTCCATCTTTAATGACCAAAATGTTTTAGCGCCTTCATCTCTAAATTAGAGACTTCATCAGGTTTCTGATGAAGTCTCTAATTTAGAGATGAAAGCGCTAAAACATTTTGGTCATTAAAGATGGAGTGGTTTTAAACAGCAACTGGCGTCCTGGATTCCTGGTTCTTCCTTGGTATACTTCATGGTTTATTTAGTATTCTGTATTTTTGACATAGGGAACTTGTTGAACTGCTCTGACTTCAGCAAGAAGAGTATGTGGGTTACAGTCTCTTGTGGTGAGTCAGCCCTACCTTAATTTCGACAGGGGTAGTGTTTTATTGAGAACAGATCCTTCTGTTATACAAAAAATTGAGTTTATCTTAAAAAAATGTTACTGTCTCAATGTTCTTTCTAAAATCTAAAAACAGAGAGAGTGTTGCACACTGTGGATGTCTACTGACAGCTCAAACACTAACTTGAACAGAACAAGTTTTTCTATAATGCTATTCAGCTATTTGTTTCCATTGTCAAAGTAGATAGTTTTTAGATGGTTGTCTTGTGGTATTTCTTTATGCTATTCACACCATAACAATCGACTTTTTGCAGGGTTAGGGCCCACTCTTCATGGGCTTTGAATTCTTCTATATTTTTTTGGAAAGGAATGAGCTTGTATTCTAGATGCAGTATGGACCTTTGTACATACTTTCACTAAGCATTACAAACTGGATATTCATTTCCATGACCAGAGCTGGCTTTGCTGGAACCATGTTACAGGTGCATCTGGACTATTAAATTCCTTTGACCTCCCTGTATTATCCTAAGCTTGGTAATTTGCCCATACGTCTTGAGCTACTGTTAACAGTCATCTAAATGTTGAGCTTGGTTTGTACGTGTAAGTAAACTTACCTAACAGTATGTGTTCTAAAAGATCATTGTTGCAGTAGTCATCCCTTCCCTACATCCCGCATGTTCTGTTTTTGGTATATTGCTAGAGTGTGGACATTTGCACTACTTTGTATATTTTTCCATATGTATATATGTTTCTTTCCTGACATTTTCCTTTCAGGACTCCAGTCTCCATGCATGAGGCAAAAAGCTCTGAAGCTTTTGGCACCCTAAACTCTGATTTTATGTGGCTCTCCTTAAGCCATGCAGTGGTTAGGGTGCATGGATAAGCATGCATAAGGGAGGAATAGACCCAGACAATTACAGACACAAAAGTCTGACCAGCCTCATAAGCCAAGCCATGACCTCCAAACACTGGACCCATCTCAGTTTGTATTTGTCAAGGGCAAGTCAGGCTTACTCAGTCAGGTGGATTTTTTATTTTAAAAGGTCACCAAAGTAATGGGTGAAGGCAAAATGGTACACGCTGCATACCTCAACCTGAACAAAGCTTTTGACAATAATCCACACTCGGGCATAATAAAAACGCTAAGTAAATTGGGAATAACCTCAAGTGTCACTCGCTGGATTAGCATCTATCTGATAGATATGATACAAATGTTCAATAAAAGAGGTTACCCCCAGTTGCCAGTGGAGTCCCCAAGGGTTTTGTGTTTAGATCTCGCCTATTTGACATGTACTTCTCTGAAGTAAAAGCCAATACCAAAGGGCTCTGACTAACCAAGTTTGCAGATGACTGCAGGCTAGGAGCAGTCATTGAATCCCCAAATGACTTAGCCATCCTGCAGGAAGATGGTCTCAAATAACTAAGTGGTGCCAAAATCATGGGCTGAAACTAAATGCCAAAAAATGCATTATTGTATCCTTTGGGAAGTCATCTACCCCAGGGGAACTACCACATTGACAGTATTCCTCTTAAGAGTTGACCCAGTTCAGTATTTGGGAGCTTATGTGCACAGTGACTTAACTTTTGACCAACATGTGTCTGTTGTTGTAAGAAAATCTTTCTATATTGCACAGCTTATAAACAAAGGGATTGTGTCTAGGTCTAGGGATGTCATTGCCCCCCTTTGCTCAGTAGGCCAGTCATTGAATGTAATGCCCTCTTTGGCATGTACTTGTCCAAACGCATGCAATGACTGGAGCCTTATTAAAGGGATACAAGGCCTAAACAACATGTCCTACTTGAACCAACTCAAAGCCCTGTCACTATATTCAGTATCCTACAGACTGCTTAGAGTTGACATGTGCCTTGCATACAAGACATCTGTTGACCCGTTACTGATGGATTTACTGCACGTCAGCAAGTCAAATGGCATCAGAAATATTTGGTCTATGGATCTAAACCTCTTTTGCAACATCAACAGAACAGTTTGAAGGGACAGGTATATCTCACAGAGGATATGGTTGCTATGGAACATACTTCCCTTCCACATACAACAAAGTTCATCCCTGTCCATATTCAAGTGCAACTTAGATCACTGGATGGGAAACATAAAATTTACCCCTGGATTACCCACTGTACTACTAATGGACAGAGGCAGCTCCTAAATGCTTTATCCCATGCATGGTTCCCCCTCAAATTGTCTATGGTATGATCCCATGTACTCCCATTAAGGGTAATCTATAATTATCAACTGTGGGATAGGTAAGGCCAATCTAAAACTAAATGTTATTTCAAGCACAAAAAAGGAAATTGGCTAGGATAGGGAATAGGCTTAAAATAGCATAGAAGTGCAGCTAGCGTAGTACTTTCCTGTGAACCTATGAAAGGTGTCCTGAATATTTGAAAGATGGCCAGTGGTCATATCCTTGGGAAGATGTAACCCATACAGCTTAGGCTACTGCAACAGTGATGTGTTAGAAAATTAGAATACCTACTGTTAAAGTAAGTTTACTTGCAAAACTGCAAAACTGTATTTTCTGAGATATCCATTACAGAGGGAAGGCAGCATAGTGAAGAAAAAGAAAGAGATAAGATGAAGTCTACTCACAGTTATACTGTGGGAAATCAGCCTAAGTGAAAAGAGCACTCAAGAGGCTGGTACAGATATCAAAGGTAAAGAACGTGATTTTTGCCTTGAATATCCTTTGTAGGGGAAAATGTAGAAGAAACTGCAGTGCCATTTATTGGGAAAGAAAACTATACCTTCCACCCCAAAAAAGCTGATGAAGAAAGTAACCCTAAATTAGCAGATATGGATCAGAGCCACATATGCTTATAAAAGCAAAATGGTAATTTGATCCTTTAAATGGGGCAGGAGAATATAACTAAGTTTTGTAGGTGAGGATAACAAACAGAATGTTTCCATTATTTCTTACCCTGCTGTGAGCTGAAAGAGTAAATCTTGTGCAGAGGAAGTAAAGATAGGAAACTGTACATCAGTTGTTAGTGCCAGAACCTATAAAACATAAGTAATGAAGCTAGCTTACAGTCACATTAGGAGATCACCTGAAGATGGATAAAACTAAAGCATGAGTACCAGTCAGGTTTTACTAGCCATGCACAATGATACAAATAAAAACAAATCTGTGCTGCTTGTTCAGAATGATAGAAAATTACACCCCATTCTGGATTTGTAGGAATCCTAGGAAATAATAGTTTATTAGAGCAGAGACCATGTGCCTTGCCAGTAACCACTCTCAGCCTCTACCAACCTTTTCTAGGGGGGAAGGCCTGTAAGTCCCAGAGTGTATTTGAGTACCCATCCACTTGTCTAAGCTATGTTTGAAAGCTGACAAGGAATCACATTGCATGGCATGCTATATCCAGAGCAAGGAAATGTGTTTGTTGAAGAATATATTTTTCCTTTCATTTTTATTTATTCTCTGATGTAGATTGAGACCTCGTGTTGCAGTATTCAGTGTATTATTTGACAAATCAAGAAAAAAAGCAGATCTTGGTTAATGAGATCCTTGAAAGCACGGAAAGCAAGATACAGGTTTCACCTCGTGTCTTCGTGACACTGAGTACAGGGAGAACAATTCCAGCCTTTCCTGATAGTTAATATTTATGTGGCCCAAGATAATTTTTGTTAGGAACCACTGCAGTCTTTCAAGTTTTTCAGTATGTATAGTGAGATACATGTCAAAGGTTGCACACTGTATTATGTAATGGGGCTAAATAAGAGAAAGAATAGAAAGGAACAATGACTTCCTTAGTTATGGAAAATATGTCCTTGGTGATTATATGTGATACATAGAAGGACTTCCTTTCTACAGATGCTCTACATGGTGATCAAGAGAGAGAGAGCCATCTATCCACGTGCCCAGGTCTCTGATGACTGACTCATTAAAGAGGAGTGCGTCATTGATGCAGTAGGAGATAGAAATTTTATTATTTTCCAAAGGAGAGGATGATGCATTTCTTAATGTTTAGTTTGAGCTCTTTTCTTTTTGAACCAAGTGTTAACACATGATAGTTCTATTTGAAGAGAACTTACATCATTTATTGATTTGACAACTACACCCAGCTGGCAGTCATCAGTGAACTTAGTCAACAAGTTAACAGATCTGAATTATTGTGGGTTGTTCCTGATTAAATTCTTAATGTCCTGGTTTATGAGGGGTCAGTGGTGATGCATTCCATGACTTTACAGACAAGACTGTTGGGTCTGTTGTGGGGTCACCCTTATGAAAGGGCATCACCATAACATTGTGCCCTTGTCCAAGGACATAGCCTGTAGCAAGACTTAGGATGAACAACTTAAGGTGGTGTCAGCAATGGTTTGCCAGACGGTGTTGATAAAAGAACCCAGTATGAGACCCAGCCTTGATGGAGTTGCTGCATGTCCATAAGTCAAACTCCACTCACGCAACCCGCATGCAAAGCCTCAGCCTGGTCTGTGACATTAATAGAATTTGTTGGTGGGATTTATTTGTGACCCAAAGACTTCCCCATGTAAGGAATAGACTCCCTCTCCATGTCAAGTGGAGTACCTCTTTAAGAGGAACCTGCATGACTGGATGGGAAACAGAAAATACACCCCTGGAATCCCACCTGTGTCCCTGCTGGACAGGGGAAAAAGGTGCTGACTTTGTGGGAACATGGGCAAAATTGTTGGCAAGGCTTATAAGGGCCTCCTGGCCAATAGCCTAGTATCATCCTATGAACCTAAGAAATCTGAACAAATTCAAACTGTTTTTGTGATAACAGGACTGCTTGGTAGAGTTTAGTTGTCTGGTAACATACTTATTATTTGAAACTTTAAGTACATATTGTGATACATTATCCAGTACTGTCAGTTATTGTTCTGGTTGGTGTTTTCTCTTGATGGATCCTAATTCTGGTACTCCCCATCCCATCAAATTTGGTTGCACCTAAAAAGAAAAAAACAAAATAAAAAATATGCCTCACCCCATGGTTAGTGATTCTGTCAGGGCAACTGCTCAGCCTGCAGACACTTGCCTTTTACCCCATCTGTCTGTGGTGTAGCTTTACCGGCCACTATGGAATGAGGGTTAGACACATCCTCTGGGACTGTAGAAATACCTGGTGTAAATATGGGAGAACCAAGCCCTTTAGGTGCTGGAGTAGTCCAGGGTAAGAGATCCCTTGCCAGACATAACACTCTGTCCCCAGATATTTTTTCTAGTAGTGAAGTCCACAAGAAAAAGAAACCAAAGCTTCTTCATACAGCTGATCAGATTATATCTGTTTATAAGGCTGATGCGGAACACTCTTAGCCAAGGAAACTACAGACATTTAATTGTAGCAGTTGTGTTCTCATCCATGGCTCTAATGGTAGTTTGGCTAGAGACCATTCTTTTGTTTCAGAGAATGCTGAGGAGTCTAATAAGAACAGTGGTGATTTCCTAGTTGACACGGAGTCCAGTCACTCTTGATTTTTCAGAAGGTGAACCTGAGCTCAAGTCCAAACAAACATTCACTTTTCCTCAGATTATTGCTAAATTTAGTGATGTTTTTGTTTGGGATCAGTTGGGAACTACCCTATAGCTAAGCATGGTATATGATCTTATAGAGGCTGGGAAGCCCAATTCTGTAACTCCCCCCGCTTTACCGGCTTCGGAAGATGTTTGTAGAGCCACCTGTAGGACACCAGTGTCTGTTCCAGTAGTCCCTAAAAAAGGCTTATGGAAAATTTAGGGTCTCTTTGGATATGACAGGTCTCTCTTCTCATTTGATTGCTGACCCAGTTCAGTCTCCTCAGCAGCCTGCTTAAATAAAAAGTCCTTGGCTTTATTTAATCCAGTACTCCCTGATAAAGAAGGAAAATGATTAGATGTCCTTAGTGAAATCAATGTTGCATTATTCATATCAGATGGGTTTTTGTTGCTGACGTCTGGCCACAGGGTACCAAAGCTTTAGCTGCCCGAGGACATATGTCTGAAGTATGACCTCAGCTTGTGTGCATCAGGATATAAGGACAGACATATATATGAGATCCTCAAGCTGTCTCACCACCAGCCTGAATGCAGGTTATGCACCCTTTGGACTGATGCACATTTGGTTGGTCATACCATTGCTTTGCTAATCATTGTCAGATAAGTACCCCATTGGGGAATCTTCCTTTTCTTGTTTCTTAGACAGTGGGTAAATTTGTTTGATGCAAACTAGGAGGGCTAAGTGTGAGTCCGGTAGACAGATTCCATATAAGGACTTGCACAGTAAGTGTCTTTTTTGCGTAGGCCCAGAACATGACCACAAATCTTGCTCCATTTTTTAGTTTGTTTATACCTCAGATGACTACTTTTCTTCTTTTAATACCTTTCTTGAAACTCACCATTTGAAATATTTAGCTCACTCTAAGGTGGCAGACACTTTGTCTTCCAGCGGTGCCCTTTTCCCCAAGAAGAAACTCGGGAGAGCCCGAGATGATTCCCAGTTCAACATCTCCAAGTCAGACATACCTGCTGAGGCGGTCAAATCCACATACTGTTAGATTACCTCTCAGGCACCTGCTACTGGGACCCATTTGGAGGCCGGAATGACCTCTTAGGCCTTGCAGACTGTGGATACCTTGGATGAACCATGTCTTATCATCTTGTAGGGCCTGCACGGAATCCCTCAGCTCCTTGTATGGGAAGAAATTCCTGGTGCACTTATTGAACTGAGATAAGGTTCTGAACCTCCATGGTTCGTACACGCCGATATCATCCCTTAAAGAACAAGCATGTGACATCTCCTACACCTTCTAGAGAAAAAGAGTGGATGGACGTCTCTCACAGAGTATTTAAAGTCATCATGGCCTGGAAGCTTCCTTTTTTGACCCAGTTAACTCAAGCCACATCAACAAAAGCTCTACTTGGACTCTTCCTCCTCTGAAGAAAATCCAGAACCAGATTCCGAACATTCTCTGGATTACTGTTCGCAACTTCATTCATCTGAGCAGGTCTCCTCAGATAAAGGGGACTCCCATTCACCTTTGGAGAAACTATTCAGAGCATGATGGGACAATTTGAATTGCAGTCAAGACAAATCTCTTAGGTATAGAAAAGATACTACATCATTCTGGAGATGGATACTCTGACTGCTTCATCAGTTCCCCCAGTCCTCAAGGCTTATCTGGATGCTTTTCTTACTTCCTCCTTAACACCCGACTCTCGACCACCTGCTTCTAAAAGACCAGACAGGTTATATAAGGTCCCTGGTAAGCTTAAATACTTGTATAAAAATTCTTTGGCTGACCCAGCAGCACTCTCTCTCTCTCCTCAGATAAGCCATCCAAGCTGCTTCCAACTGCTAATGCCCTCCCCTCAGACAAGAACAGTGGTGTCATGGATAGGTGAGGTAAGAAAGTCTGTACCTCCTTCACTTTAGCATTCAGAGCAATTAATTATCAAACACAAATGACTACCTGCTCTCTGTGCTATAGTCTCTGCATAAGGTCATGTTAGACCCTCAGACAGCAGACTGTAAACAGCAAATGCAGTCTCTTCTGTCCAAAGCTACACAGAGAGGCAGACGCAGCATCAACTGCAGCTGTGGTACAGTGAACGGTAGTCTAGGGCTGCAGCCACAGGCTCAGTGATCAGACAATATGCATGGCTGCATAATCAGTCCATCACTGAAGACTTCAAAGCTAAAGTCTTGGATTCCCCTTTGGACAATGACCTCTTATTTGGACCGCAAGCTGCCCATTCTTTCCAAAACCCTGCAAGAACAAGGCAAGGCCATGAAAGACTGCAGACAGATTTTCCTCTCTACATTCCCTAGGTACCGTAAGAGCTGTCCTGCTGAATCCACTTCCTTTGTTACGAGAGAGTGTCTAAACCCTTTCACAAACATAAGAAAGCACCTAGGATAAGATTTTCTGACAAACCACAGAGGGATTCCCCTTCAGGGAGGTGTTCCTATGGAAGCAGAACTCAGTGACTATTTTCCTGTCCTCCCCTCCTCTCCCCCTCTTTCCATCCCTCTACCCCCCTTTTCTGAAAGACTTTGTCTCTTCCATTCTTTGAGATGGTAACTACAGACAGATGGTTCTGACCATTATAAAAGAAGGCTACACCATGTCATAGGAAAGCGATCCCTCTCTAAAAGTGATTCCCCATCCACCTCCCAAGCAGCTTCCTTTGATCGACCCCATTATTCAGGACTTGCCAGCACAAGGCACCATAGAAAAAGTATCTTCTCCCTTCATAGGAAAAGGTTTCTATTACAGGATCTTTTTTGTTCCATGAAAGAAAGGACAGTGGAGGCCCATCCTGGACCTCTCCCTGCTAAACACATTCCTGAAGATATATACCTTCAAAATGCTATCTCTCCACAACTTCCTGCCCTTCAGTCTTCCGCAGGCCTTTCTGGTGTCCCCAGATCTCAAGGATACTTATCTTCACATCCCCGTCCACCATTCGTGCAGGAAATTCCTTAGGTTCTTCTCTGGCTCATCACATTTTCAGTGTACTGTGTTGCCCTTTGGCCTTTCCACAACCCCAAGAGTTTTCCTTGTGCATCTTCATTTCACTTCATGGCTGTTAACCAAACTGGGATTCACTATCTGTTTCAAAAAAATCTCACCTTACTTAGGACCTGGTCTTCCTCATCTACAAGCTAAACACAATGATGCAGGAATCCCTTCTTCAGGAAAAACTGCAAAGCCTGGTAAACTTTTTCCAAACCCTCTGCCCAGTGATGCACTGTACTGCAAGGTAGATCCTAAGGGCTCTCGGGTTCATGGCTGTGTCCATCCCAGTGATCTCACTGGCCAGACTACATATGGGGAAAGTTCAGTGGCACCTGAAATCAGTGTGGTCCCGACACTCACACCCCTTGGACACCCAGAGGAATGAGGGTGTCCAAGGTGTGTCCCATCACTCATAAGCCTTGGACACCCTGATGTCTGTGTTGCCCTGCATCAAGAAGGAGTTTCTCTGGTGGAAGAAACAGGTTTTGCTCAACCAAGGCATGAACAGGATCCCGCAAAGTACAGGGGGAATGGCCCTTCTCTCTCATGAAAGAACATATATCAACCTGAAAGAAATTAGGTCCCTTTTGCAAGCTCTGCAGACTTTCTCAGACCACTGGAAACTGAGCATTCTCCTGGTGTACACAGACAATACTACAGTAATGTGGTATATAAACAAACAAGGAGGCACAAGGTCCTACTCCCTGTGCTGGTTAGCCCTCACAGCAACTTACATTTCCTCTGTAGAGAATGTGTTGTCAGACTTTTTCAACAGGGACCTTATGGCCCCCCATGAATGAACCCAGAACAAACAGGTCTTCAGAGCAGTCATACATCATTAGAGCACTCTTCAGATAGAGCTTTTTGAATCTTCATAGCATCATCAGCTTCCTCGGTTCTGCATCAGTATCCCATCTCCTCTTGCTTGGTGGACAGATGCCTTCGCCTTCCAGTGGACAAGGAGATTCCTATATACATACCTTCCACAGTCACTTATTCCAAGGGTTCTACCAAAGATACAAAAGGACAATCCAAAACTGCTGCACCTGGCCTTGTTTTGGTCAAGACAATATTGGTTTCCTGTCCGATTCCATCTGTCATAGGAGAACCACTGGAAAATTCCAACACAACTAGACGTAATCACCCAACAGAAGAGTCTGCTTCTACATCCCAACCTAACCTCTCTCAATCTTACTTTGTGGATGATTGGGTTCTGATCCCTAAAAGACACTTATTTTTAGAGAATGTGGTGCAGGTTTTACAAGAGTCCAGGAAACCTAATACTAGGAAATCAAACACAGCCAAGCACAGGCTGGAACCACTCTTGTCTGAGTTCCCCACTGTGCTTCACTATCTCTGTGAGCTTCTGCATTCAAGTTGGCCTACTCATCCATTAAAGCCCAAATTGTCAGCCATCAATACCTGTTTGCCTCTGGGTCCTCCTGTCATGTCCAGGGCAGAAGCCAAGCTCTTAATGAAAGGAGGCTTTAACATTAAGCCTCAAAGGAAACCAATTACTTTACCATGGAATCTTAATTTTGTTCTGGAAGAACTCTCTATCCCCTTTCTGAGCCAACCGCATCTGCCATTTTAAAATTGTGCACATGGAAAACTGTCTTTCTACTGGCTCTAACCTCGGCACGCAGGGTGTCTGAATTGCGGGCACTCATGGCTACTCTTCTTTTCTATCTCCCACAAGGACCGGTTAATGGTTAGGACTAAATCCTTCTTTCATGCCTAAGATAGTGAATGAACCATCCTTCAGTCAAGCCATTCAACTACCTTCTTTCTTTCCCAATTTTCAAAATACAGGGGACAGAATCTTGCACTCCCTAGACATTCACAGGCAGCTGAGGCTCTGTTTGGACAAAACAAAAATGATCAGAAAAACTGACCAACTGTTTTTTTCATGGATGCCAAGCTGGATCAACCAGTCTCAAAGCAGTCCATTGCATCCTGGATATCGAAGGTGGTCTTGTTCTGCTACTCATGACACAGTAAATTCTTACCTTCCTGTCATAAAGCACATTCCACTCAGATGGTTGCCTCTCCTGGTGTCCTCCACAAGGGTATTAATGCTAGCTGCACCATGGAAGCAGACACTTGGTTCTCTGCACACACTGTGACCAAGCAGTACAAAATTGATGCCTTCCCCAAGTGTACAGTTGTCTTTGCCAGATCAGTCTTCTCTGGTCTCCTGGACATTTCCTTTCTCTCTAGACATCCACCCCACTTTCCTTTCTTTCTTCAGTTTTGGGAATCACCCATCTGTTATGAATACTGCAACAAGAAGTTATATCACATACTAAGCTACTAGGTTCACTATAGGCGATCAAGTGAAAGCTGATCTGCACATACAAAATTGTATAAAGAAAACACGCACAGAAAAATAATCAAAACTTGGTATGTTAGGCAGTTCAAAAAAGGTTCCTTCCTACTGTTCTCCTTTCTTCAATATATAGACCACCCTAAGAGCAAAATGTGAGCTTTGCTCAAACAAGGTAACCAGATTTGCTGCCATACAGCTGTCATCACTGCTCAGCCGTAAAATCACTAAACTGGCTGGAGATTCTTCACCACCTTATATTTGTACATAATGTGAGCTATAACATTTCATCCTGCCTTGCAACTAGCACCATTCTCAAACATTACCTTCCAAGCCGCTCTCTGTGTTGTTCAGAACAACATCCCCTTGAAACATACGAACCAAAAAAAATCCATAGACCATATCCTGTTCTCAAACTGTGTAACTAAATCCTGGAATACAATTCCCATTGCTATTAGATAAATACCTAACAGTCATATGTTCAAAAGATCCTTTAAGAGAATTCCTCCTCAACTTCTGGCTATGTACTTGTCTAACTCCAGGATAATATTTTCCACAAATTTCTTTCTCCATCCTTCCCATCTCTTGTTCATCACATCTTCTACTTCTCCCATTATCTCTGTTTTGCTCCCTATTTCCTATCTCTTTGACTCTCTTTCCATCTGTACTATCTCCTAACTGCAACCCACTGCTGTTTTGATCCACCATTTCTTAAATCATGATCTGATGTTATCGTCTTCATTTTTATTAACCCGTGAGTCTCGCTTCTGACCCTCTGAACTGACTGGCCACTCTCCAAACTTGAGATTCCAGAGTTGAGCTCCTCCCTTCTACCTATAATGCCCCACTCTCCCACACTACCTCAGATCTTGTTTGCCGTGCATTCATTCAGCAGTGAGGTTCCTGGGCTCTGAGGTCCTCTGCAATTTTTTTTCTAGTTGTAAGTGTTTATACAGTATTTTTTGTTCTATTCTCTTCTTCTGCCGTCCTAATCTTTCTTCCTTACCTGCAAGTAGTTTCTAATGCATTTTGTTTCCTTTTTTAATTGGGTTTCTCATCCCACAGTTCTCTTCTCACTCTTTCTAGCTTTAAAAAAAAAAGCTTTCCTTCTTTGTCTGTCATCTCTTTTCCTATCTCTTTATGGCTGACCAGACACCCCTTGGTTTCAAGAAATGCATTTCCTGTGGGCATAAGATCTCACTGTCTGAAGTCCACAGGGAGTGCATGTACTGTCTGACTATTTTGGGCCTACACACCTGGATGCCCGCTGTGAAGTGTGCAAAGGTTTTCATCCTAGGGCTTTGATGGATAGGAGGAGCAAACTTATTCCTAAGGGTTTGCTCCCTCCTTCCTCCTTTTTGACTGTTCCTTCCACTTCAAGGGCTCAACTCCCCTCCAGAAATTCCCGGGAGGCCTGGGAGAGCAGGGAATGCTTACCAGGAGGTCCTACTCGGAGCTGCCCAAAAAAAGGCTCCAAGAGTTTCAGAACCAACCTATTCTGATCTGGGGTCCTTGGCTCCTATCTCCTTCCCTCTAATCCGATCATCTTCTATGGCTTCGGGGCCAAGAGTTACTTCTGTGGCAGTCCCAGCATCTGTTTTGGCTGCCAGCTCAGCGTTGACCGGACTGTCTAGGAGGTCTCCCTCCTGTTCACCCAGGAGCTCTTCAAGACCACCGTGTTCCACTTCCTCCAGGTCTTCACAAAGCCTTACCTCCAAGGATATAGGCAAACTGATGAAGCAGTTCCTTGAGGCGCAGATCCAGATGGGGCTTGTGTCTGCTCCATCCACATCTGGATCCATGAGGGTTCCTCTGCTCTGACCAGTAGCACCTTCTCTGACCTATCCTTTGGTGTCAGAGCTCTTGGTTCTGTTAGTTTCTGGTGCAGGGATATTGGAGCCAATCGAGATTTCTTTATCGGCTCTGACTGTTTCCTCGACATGCTCGGCCCTGACCACATCGGTTCAGAGTGTGTCTCGGAGCCACAGCTTCGAGTTCAGCTCTGGGGGGGTTGATGTCGACTCCGAAGTTTTCGGAGCTGTCTCTCCCCCTTGGGACATCGGCCTTCGACTGTTCGAATTCGACTCCCCCTTCAGAGTGGGAGGCTCGAGCCCCCCAGGAAGTGTTTCCTTCAGTGGCTTCAGCCCTGAGAGGACTGCTTTTGGAGGATTGGAGCCCTTCCGCTTTCGAGGTGGTGGAGAGGGTTCTTTCCCACACTGGGAGAGCCTCTGTGTTCACCTCCTTAGAACCTCCCATCCCCATTCTGGTCTGGTGCTTGAGGCCTCAAGTCTGCCATGTGGACAACCGGGCCCAGAAAGCCTCCACAATATCCCTTCTGTGGACCCCTGAGAGTCTTCCAACACCTCCCCAGAGCATCCCACTGAGGAGGTCTCCTGGAAGAGTTTCTGTAAGAGGAGGCACATGGATTCCCCTGAGGAATCCCTCACCACCAACACAGATTTCGAAGAAGAAGAAGTGGCTCCAGGTCGCCACCCAATGAAGTTTCTTTTGGAGACATTCTAGAAATTCTGTGCCAGAGAAGTGGCTGGTCTGCCCAAAACCCTTCCCTGGAGAAATCAGTTCTGTGGGAGCTGGATCCATTTTTCTAAGGACCTTTTCCAAGAATCAATGGGAGGGGTCCTTTTCAGGATGCACAGGCAGACTTTTCCTCCAGGGGGGGGGGGGTATATCAACCAGAAAGAAACCATCCAGAGGATACTACATTCCCTTTTTATAAACCCCCAAACAAATGAATTGCCTTCCCCATGTTCCACATAGTCAGATTGAATGTTTATTCCAGGTTCTTTTTAGTGCCTAGAAAACAAGTCGGTGAAGCACACAAAGTTCAGGATGGTCACAATTCTGTCCATCTTACCTCTTCTGAGGATGAATGATTGGATGTGCTCTGTAGACTTGAAGGACTACCTACAAAGATCCAGTGGTGGCAGTGCACCTCAGATTGCAAGGTTTCCAGATTTTTCCTTATCTAGATGACTTGCTTCTGACTGTGTCAGCCAAGCATCTACTGATCCAGACCAGGGATTATCTTTTACATCTGGCCCCTCTCCTAGGAATCATAGTCAGTGTTCAGGAAATGGACACAAGGGTATCCCAGGCCTTTCTAACTATGGAGAGGATTGCAAATTTAAGACTTTGGGTCATTCAGAAAACTCTCCCAGTATGCAAGGATTCTTTTGTTTTTTTGGCTTCATTCTGCATTTCCTTGGAGATATTTATCCTTCCTCCTTCCTCTCCCCCCACGACAGCCATGGCCTGCCTCCCAGATAGACACGTGGACACCCCTGGAGACCAACTTTTATATCAACATACTGGAGATGAAGGTATTTTTTCTAGGGTTGCAAGATCTTCACAGCCTTCTACCTCCAGGGACTATTGCGATACAAACAGACAATATATCAGTCCTACACCTATGTCAGGAAGCAGTGAGTGTATGGCAGTGGGCGATCTGTACCAGCCACTTTCTGATAGCAATTTCTCACGGCAAATTTGATCTTTTGGAAATGGGGTCATCCTTGCTGCGATCTGTTTGCATCCCCTCTCAACAACAAATATGGCAGGTACTTTGCCTTGATCCCTCCTCAGGAGACAGTCACCCAGGGATGCTGCATGCCATTCTCTCTTCCTCTACTTCTTCCTCCTCCTCTCCTAAGCTATTAACTTTTTACTCCCCACCCAGACCCTCAGGATTTGAAGCTAACCACATGATTTCTGCAATTCCAATGTTGGCGGGATGTCCCAGGCTTACTTCCTCTTCCCAAAAAAAAAAATGATCTCATCATCCTCTTCTCTTCAACCTGCAGGAAAAAAAAAAAAATAAAAAAAGGTCCTTTGGGTGGTGGCACTGTAAAACTCACTGCCAATCATGGAGCGACAGGTGATTTGGCATCCCTCTTACCACGATGGCACTAGCTACTCTACTAAGGGGTCAGCCAGGCTACCAAAGACCCTACTCCTCCATCCATGGGACTTGTTTTGCAAGCATTAGAGTGTCTGAGCTTCAAGCTTTTTTTCTTCTAAATTCTACACACATTTTCACAAAGACAGGGTAACCTTACATTTTGCATAAGGCAGCCAAGAAGGGAACATATTAATCAGTTTTGTTTTTTTTTCTATTATTATCAGAATAAAAGAGTACCTTCAGTTGCTTTGTCTGGATGGTTAAGAGAGTGCATTTTACTTTGTCTGTTCTGCCAGAAACATTCCCCTGGGTTCTATTAATTAAAGCTCATCTCTTTTTGTTGACTTTTTCTTCACTTTTATATCAGCATTTCAAAATTGAATAGTTCGAATCACTAAATGTTGAACGATGGGAACTCACCTGGTAAAATCCTCATGCATTTGTTTTGCATTATAAGTTGAATGTTATATCCAGAAGTAGGAGTGTTCTGCCATCCTCCGGAATATCCTTCCATGAAAACCACCACCTTTTTTTTTAGCTGGCTGAGTCTGTGTCCAGATAATATAAAACAAGATGAACATCGGACATAAAAAGACACTTAATACTAGGACTTCATCAAAACAAACATAATATAAATATGACTTCCTTATAAACGTTACCCAGTTAACTAATATTGTCAACTCATCAACTTTTAAAGATGTATGGTACTATAAAAACTTTAAAGTAAGGTTGTCATGTTACTTTTATATATCCAGAACAATTTTCATTTGAATACTGAATACATTCTAAAACATATAGTTTATACATGTACCATTAATAAAATGGTAAAGAAATATACCATACCCTTACTCTTGAATGAATACGAAATCACAGTTCTAATGCTCTGTTCTTTAGAATAGAGTTATTTTATTTCTAGCAATAGTTCCCACCATTCCCCTCTAGGGTCAACAGGTAAAACCTCTAAAATTCCAAATTTAAATCCAGTATAGTTGGGGCATTCAGTGGTATGTCTCAACAGTGCATTGTTGGTGTTTGCCTTCTGTATTGCATACAAATGTTTCAGACTGGTAAATAAACAAGTCCCTTGGTATTGCAGTTTCCCCTATGTAGATTAACAACAAATGGTATACCTTGAAGGGTAAGCATCACAACTTGTAGTGCCCTTGACTGTGATGCTGCTTACCTATATGTTGTTTGAAAAGAGATTCAAAATCTCAGAATTCCCTTTAAATATCACCCAGTTTTTCAGAATAATATCCTTGATATTGTTACTATTAGAAGTGTAGGGTATCACCACCCCCTGTTGAAGTCTATACTGGTTTGTACCTGTTCCCCACCCTGTGTTGTTGTTCCACCACAATCTTCTTACAGATTTTTTTAGGTCCCTTTGTAGAATCATACTACTTATTTTGTTTACTTCTGTCCTTTAGTATGTTTCTTTTTAGTGTGAGTAGGATGGCAACTATGGAAGTCTAAATAGTTGTTGGAAAATGTTTCTTTCCTATAAATTGATGTGGTAGACTTTTTTCTCACAGTGTCCTTAGCTAGTGTGATGTCCAAATAATCAATAGAGTTGTAATTGGTGTTACCTGTAAATTCCAAATATGGTGAAATACTATTCAGGTAAAATGAAACACATTGTTCTCTCTCCTGTCCTCCGTATAATATATATCATATCTCAAAAAAAACCATAATAGCCAATTAGTAGAGAAATACACCATTTATAACTAACATTATAAATTAATTAGTGTCTCATCTAGGTTGGTAAGCATATGGAGCCTCATGGAATATTCTAATCCCCCTCTGGGGGGAAAATAGTAAAAATAAATCTTAACGCGTGTATTGTAAATAAACAATACTGGTCCACCAACCACCTTTGTTTTTTTGGACCCCAAGATCAAGAGTCTGTTAACAAATAATTAGTCTTCTAATAATAGTTGAATTTTCCTATGAGCAATATAAATCTCCTTTCTTGATGCCTCATGATAGTTATTTGTATCATAAAAAATTTCAGACGTTGTTAACATAGTCCATTTTATTTAACAAATGAAAGGTTAATTCATCAAATGTACTTCAGCTTAGAATAATCAGAGTTTCTCATACAAAAGAAAAAGTCCCAATCTTTATAGTGTCTTTTCTGCCTGCATCAGCAGTTTTGGAAATTTGCCAGAATAATATGTCTTTCCTCTCAACTGGTCTGCTGACAGTTTGTTTTCCATGTCTTAAACATTCTGTTCCTGAAGAATAACTCCTTTCGTCCTTGGCCTGTCTTGCGTATCATATTGATGAGACACAGCTGTATACAAGAGTTCTTCTAGGAATAAAATATTCTGAAGACAGCTTGATATAGCAGCTTGAATCTCCCACCTGCATCTCAACATTCACTGATTGCTGGAATAAATGTGCTTATCTTCAGCCTGGTGTACAGTGTATAATCATTCTTACAACACTCTACGTCTTCAACTTTTAGTTTGCCCTTCTGCCACAGTTTTGTCAGGATCAGCTATTTCTGTTAGTTTTTTTGCATCTTTACTAATACAAGTCTTGCTACTTTCTCCTAATCAGGTTTGGAGCATACACACAATGTGCCCTTTCAATTAAGGATAATTCCTCTTACAAAATTTTCTGATCAGAACTAAAGGCACGTTACAAGATTCTGAAAATGCAACTGCTCTGTCTCTCTCTTTCTCTCTCTGGTTATGTAATTTAACCTTTTCTCACCCTACTGATCTACATAACTTGCTCTGACTCTGCTTTTCACTGTGATTCTTTTAATATGTCAACTCAGAGATCCACTTTGTATATAAATGCATGTATATATTGGGCTCAATTCCAAAAGATTTGCTTTGTGTGTAACTGCTCACACTCAGAGCAGGCCTTTTGGACACTACCAAACAAAGGGTTTTGATAATTTTGATCTTTTTTCACTAAACTCACAGACTTACTGTTTGAACAGTACTGATACAGCGAAACAGAGCATTGATGGCGGATTTGGGAACCTTATTACACGCTGCAATTTAAAGACACTCAATTATTTATTACACTGACTTGTCAGTGTTTCAACTGTCTGTTATCCTCATGAACCAAGCCTTAGGTTATATTCATAGGCTCATAATAATTGTACTCCATTTTTTATAAAATCATTTTTTCTTAGGCAGAATTCCCTTGTATGTAGGAAATACCTTTTATGTATATTTAACTTAATAACAATTTGGACAGGAGAAACACATTTCTTTTTTTTCCTAATTATTGTGACTTCATATTCATCTAGCTTGGGTTGGATGAAGTACGTGTTTGTTTAGGTATATATTATAATATTTTGGTTGCAATGTCTCTAAATGTGCTGTTCAGTTTGGGCTGAGACCATTTATACATATACCATGTGATATGTGATAGATGATTTTTTCATCTGTAATTTGGATCATATTCCAACTCAGTATATAACCCTAATGGTGTTATAATAGAGCAGGGTTCTATATTTAAGGAGTGTTCTATTTTCACATTTTTATGTATATTTAACTATGGTAGAGATGGTTAACTTATAACCAAGGGTTCTATCTTCATTGGGATAGTCATATGTTTACTAGCTTGTGAGTGTTCAGCTTGTTCTGAATATGTTTATTTAAGCTTTAGGTCAAATGGTTTTTTTGATCACATATATTACTGTTTTCTAAACAGTTGGTCCGTTGTGTTTACAGGGGAATTTGTGATCCATCTTTGAACATGAGGCTTAGAATAATTCATTTCATAGCATATGTCTTTTTTATCCAAAAGTTAAACTGCAAGGAACCACCATGAAAATTGAAGTAGAGTTTAATAGAAAACGAGCGCTTTCACGCACACTCAGGTGCGCTTCATCAGGTTACATTCAAACAGTGAGGACTATTCACTTATATACAAAGACAAACTTCAATCAAGCAATCAAACAAGACAATAATTAAACAATTAAAACCATAATGGTTTCAAAATTTAAAAGGGCAACAATTTCTAGTTGCTCCAACATCAAATTCAAACATATGAGTGCATTATAAATAAAAATTACATAATTTTTCATCAGTAAAATAGATGATTAAAGTAACATAATAATAAAAATAAAAATAAAAATAAGTATGCAATATGAATCACAAGCATACTTCATTATTAATACTACGCCAAATATTATCAACTAGTTTAAACGCAGTTCATTCAGGCAGTTTATACTACAGACTGGAATAGGTCATATTAAATAAAACCTTTCATCTCATAATATTTACTGTTGTTCAAAGACCTTCATAAGGTGTTCAACTTCTAATAACAGAGACCCAGAATAGATGTTTGGATGTCCGACTAAAAATAGTCGTTATGCTATCGCTGCATCTTATAGTGGGCGGTAGCATAATATGCCCATCATAACACTAATAATATTATCCCATCAATCAAAAAATCATACTAAAAGATCTATTATATATTTTTGATGTTATCTGATATTTAATATCAGCAAATTAGTCATATATCCAATACAAATTAATTATCAAATTGATCAGGGCATAAGGAACAAGAATATTAATAACATATGAGTGCATAAGCATAGTGTAAAAATATATACAATAATGTGAATATATCTATTATTTAAGTACCCATTCATAATTAAGCAGTAAATACTGTTATTCATTGGTTCCAAACTGACCAAATATACGTGTTAGTCCCATAATAATGTGAATATGTACAGACTATATATATATCAGGAGATAGTCAAGACTCCTTAATCGATAATGAGGTCCCAAATTATACTATGCTTATTTATTATACAACAAATATAGAAGGGAAATAGGCAAGATGGAGCCTTAGTCAAAGTATATAAAAAGCCACAATGCAAGGCTAATATATGAAGTAAATAACAGCTTACTATTATGATGGCAAAAATTCCTTGAATAAACTTTTTCCCATCTAACTAATGCTATATGAATAATCAATATCCAGGCTAGTTAAAGCAATAAACAAACAATTCTATGTTGACCCTAAAAGAACAGGACGAATACTGACAGTTGAATTAAGTCCTTTTTTGTATGATGTTTATGAACAATTTGGATGCCATTTCATATGTTTAGGTCATTTATCACATTTTGATATTAGAATAAGCAAACTTTACATGATTCAGGATCACTGTTTTGTGATCTTTATAACCAAGGGTTGTTTATACATGATTCAAATTTTTGGACATCTTATTGACTAGTTAACCATTTGCAATCTAAGGTTGGTGGTGGCAACATTATATTGATATATGTGTCACTATCTATTGACCTGTCTACAACTAGTGACTTTGATTTAATACTTAGTTATTTAAGTCAATTTCGGTATCACATACCGTTCTATCCTATCTCAGCTTGTCCATAGATTCTATGCCATCTAGTGGGTTGTGTAATAACTAGGTGATTTGTCACATCTATGGTTTTTTGGTTTGCCCTTTGAATGACGGTGAATTTTACCATACATAGTGATTTAGTACCCTCTTATTCAGGGTGTTCACTATCAGTTTTGTCATTTTACATCAATCAACATTGCTTTACTCTTTTGTGGGCCATAGACTTTGGTCATAGATTTCCAGGATTGTTTCATCACTATAATTCCTGACATGGTACCAGTTTTTATAGTGTTTTTTCAATCAGTTTGCCCTCTAGCTCATATTAGTCATATTTTTCCTTATGGGTTTGGTTTTTTGATTTTTCTCTAGTCTGTTTCAAATTTATAATTATATTTGCATTTATTAACATACACTTGGATAGTGGGTTTCTGATTGGCATTGTCCCTCGTTCCTGAGCTGGTGTTTAGATTCTTGACAGTTTTTGATCTTTCAGATTGGATTCTTGGACAGCACATCCAAATTGATTCTAATAATGGAATTAGACAAACTATTGGATGGTTGGTGTGCTGATAGAGAGGACATTGGCATATTTGGTCTTGGCCAGATCTCAAGCAACAACCAGAGTGAAAATAACTTGGATGGGGGTGATAATTGTGAAACTGCATTCCGTAATCTGGAGAAAGGTTTAAAAAGTCTTAGAGCCAACATTTGGCATCTGAGACTGTTTAAAGCATACTTATATAAGAATTTAGCGCCAAGAGGATTGAGAATAAAACTCCATCCACTAGTCGGCAGATCTGAACAGAGGCTGACAGATGAATGGGATGAGGCACTCAGAAATGGCTCCATGGTTTTTGTAAAAATTCTAGCCTCCTATTATGAGAGGATGATTGATGTATGTGTCTCAGAAATAAAAGAACTAAGTGTTGAATGCAAAAAATTTCAATCCCATCACAATTATCACCAACTATTGGATGGGCTGTCTAAAGAATTGACTAATTATGATAAATTGATCAGGGACCGAAAGGTTAAAAAATTTAACAGAGATGTGACTGATTATGCAAAGGGGCAACCCTTTCAAACACAGAGAACTGTCAGGTTCCAGGACACACGGTCGTGAATGACTGGGGGCAGGTCCAGGAAGAGACCCAGATCTATATTGAAACGTAGAGACCAAACTTTTACGAGCACATCAGGAGAGGAGTCATCATATACAGATAGTGAGGGAGGTATGTCTACTAATTCTCCTTTAAAAAAGAAGAGCAGCAATCAGCACCTCCCTTTAGACAGGGTAGGAAATCCAGAGGGGGGAGGAAACACACCCATAGAACTAAGAACAGAATCTATGCCAGGTTTGATTCAAGCCCTATTGAGACAATAAATACATCATTTGAAAATGTTTTAAATCTGTCAGATGTTGTACTCACTGATGCACAACATAATATTCTAAATAAAGGTTTGGGTTTTGTTCCAAGTTTCTTTTCTGATCATTATCTTACTTCTTTGGATGTTATGGAATATTGCAGAAAACTAAATCTTAAGATATTTTTTTCTGAACAGGACACAATTACATCTCAAAGATCTTCTGAGTTCACTTTTAAAAAATCTACATTTCAGCCACCCATGAATAAAAATGTTGGCATTTTCCAACAAGCAGTACTCAAAGATCTACATTTTCCACACTTAGAATGCAATATTGCCCCAGATAATATGACATCAGAAGAAAAACAGGCACTTTCGGAGCTCAGAAATAACCATACAATTGCTATTCTAACAGCTGATAAGGGAGGAGCTGTAGTCATTCAAAACATGCACGACTATATTCAGGAAGGTCTCCGACAACTTTCGGATACCAAATGTTATCAGCATATGGGTGTGGATCCAACCAAAAAATTTAAGGAAGAGATTGACATCTTTCTCAATTTGGCTGTGGATGAGGGCATCATCAGTCCTAGGACTCTTCAACATCTCCAGGTTAAGGACCCTTCTAAGCAGATTTTATATCTGCTACCTAAAATTCACAAATCTATCATTCGTCCCCCGGGTAGACCAATTGTTTCTGGTCATGGTTCATTGACTGAACCATTGTCTGAGTTTCTCACTCAGTATTTAAAACCTTTATTGACACATGTCCGAGCTAGAATTCAGGACACAACGCAGTTTTTGAACATCATTCAAGATACTCAGCTGGATCCAAATTGGATCATGTGCACTTTGGATGTGAAATCTCTCTATACTAGCATACCTCATTGGGAAGGTCTACAGGCTTTGGAATTCTGGCTGACTAAATCTGAAATATATCCGCCTGGGTTTAACACATTGCTTATATGCATGTGTGAACATGTCCTCAACAAAAATGTTTTTTATTTCCAGGGTGAATGTTATTGGCAATTGAGAGGCACAGCTATGGGTGCATCTTTTGCACCCATATATGCCGATCTCTTTATGGCATATTTAGAAGAATATGTGATTTATAACCCCTTACATAACATTTACCTTGTGGAGATGGACATTTGGAGGAGATACCTGGATGATTGCTGGATGGTGTGGCGTGCGGATACTGAATATCTTTCAGAATTTGTGGAATATTTAAACAATATATGGGGTATTGAATTTTCAATTGCATCTGATAAGAATCAGATTGATTTTTTGGATGTTACGATTTATCGCAACAGTGACCATACCCTTAACACCAAAACACATCGTAAATATCCTCAATTTAATTCATTACTCCATGCATCTAGCATGCACCCACGTCACACCATCCGCAACATCCCCAAATCTCAGTTTTTAAGAATGAAACGTATTAATTCCTCCAAAAGTGATTATGACACATCTAAACATGATTTGAGACACAGGTTCTTACACAGGGGATATTCTAATTTTGATATTGACTCTGCCAGGATCTGGACTGATAGACAGACTAGAGATTCTCTATTACAATATAAGAACAGAGAGGATTGCATCAAAGATGACACAATAAGATTTATCACCACTTATGGCAGGAACCATCAGATAGTTAGGGAAATCTTGAATCAGAACTGGAATATCCTGTTAGCTAATGACCATTTACAACAGATTTTGGGCAATAAGTGTTCCATCACATACAGGAGAGGCAAAACCTTGGGCACACTGTTCTCTCATTTCAAACATCAGGAGAGTGGTGGTGCCCATTACAAACAACTTACTATTACCGGGGACGAATTGTTAGGCACTTTCCCTTGTGGCCATTGTAGCTCATGCAGCCAGGTGAATAAGCTTAAACAATTCACCAGTGCTAACACAAGTAAAGTTTATGATGTACGTATATTTGGAAACTGTTCATCCAGTTGGGTCATTTATCTAGCAACATGTCAATGCAACGCTTTTTATGTGGGCAAAACCTCACGCCCGCTTAGAACCAGGATATGTGAACACAGGAGTGAAATACGAAATAAAAAAACCACTAATGCTTTATATCAACATTCAATCAAACATAAAACGTCTAATTTCATGTTTATGATTATTGATAAAGTTATGGGTAACAGACACAACCAATCAGGCTGGCAAAGTATACTCAGTCACAAAGAGAAATATTGGACTATTCATTTAGGAGCATTATTTCCCCCTGGTCTTAATGAACATCTGGGTTAAAGGAATGTACATTTTTTTCTATGTTGCTAATATACAAACCTGTTTGATTACTTATCTATTATTGGGCATCATCATTGTTATCACATGTACATACCCATTTGATGGTTTTCCTTATTATTATAAGACAACCACTTTACATAGATACCAGGTTACCTTTTGTAGTGGTATACCATATCTGATTAGCAATTGGAGCTATTTTACATACTACTCCGGTTCGTATCCAATATGAATTGTTCAAATTATTGCTTGTTAAGGACTCTATGTTTTGTATACCAGTTTGTCCAGTTTTATGGGATGGATCAATTTAAGACTTAATTTTGGCCTTATATCTATGTGAATTACATGATACGTTTAGTATGTATCATCTTTATGTTTCACAGTTGGCCATTTAACATCAATACTCAGAGACTGTTTGTATATGTAAATCATACCATACCTAATAACGGAGTTATGTGGCCTATCACCCCCCTTGTTTATTATGTTTGGTGCGTATGATTGCCAACATGCAACCTTATATCATCTCTTATACCACACTGTCCAGTTATAGGTATTTCTATAAAGTACGGTTTATTTAAAGAATTATTTTAGGCTCTGATACTATGTGATGTATATGATATCTATAACTTGTCTCACTTATGCATTTAATAGTTAGCCAGGACATCACACATTACTTGATGATGACAACAACCTGTTACTCTTTATGGGTATATATTCTAGTATCAGTATATTATACTATATCAGAAAATGTTGTTATGTTGTACATTACCTCCTTCAGTTTATTATGTCTGGTGTTTACATTATTGTCAATATGTAACTCTATCTCATGTTTTATTATACTGCTCAGCTACAGGTTTTTTTATAGAGTATGGATCAAGTTATAGAATTATTTTAGGCTCCAATATTAAGTGATGTATAAGTTATCTATAACCTGCCTTACTTTTGTATCTCATAGTTAATCAGGTCATCACAGATCACAGCATGATAACAAGAATCTGTGACTCTTTATGGGTAAAAAAATTTTTGACTTTTATCTATCATGAGCCTTATAGAGGTTCATAGCATTGACATGCTGTCAGTTGTGCCATTTCTCTTATGATCATGGTATCCACACTATTATAAATTTGTTAACTATTAATTTCTAGTCCACACTAATATATATATTTTTTTCAATATATATTTTTTTCAACATATCATATACATTGTATGCTAGATAGTTTTTCCTTAACATGCCAGGGACAGTATACATACTGTTTTCTGTGTTTCAGGGTTATATATATGTGCATAAAGCAGGTTATATTGTGGTTCACAGGTTGTCAAACAAATTACAAATAGCCTATATATCTGTCGCTATATTTTGATGTATCATTTATATTGTTTCATTAGCATGAGACTCTGTTTAGATTCATTGAGTTTCAAAACCACTAGCTACTCATTATGTATGCACATAAATTATGTGCTTTTGTTTTTCATTGGTCCCGTACCATTTATAAGCATCCATATCTATCAGTGAATAGTTTTTGTTTTTTCCTCACTGAAGAAGGACTTTTCCGAAACTAGTATGAGGATTGTGTTGTTATTATAGTGCTTATGTTGCACTAGTTTATTCACAATAAAATTGGCAGTTGGAACTATCGGTGCTGGCTCTTGGCGTGTTTTTCACTTTTGGACACTACACCCTGGTATAAGCCTGTTTATAAATAGGCCTTACACCAAAGTCACTTACACCAAGAGCAAGTCTTTCAGAATCAGGGCAGACGTACACTGACAGCAACGTTTTTGGAATTTGGCCCCTTCCGTTTTACCTGTCACTCAGCATACAATGCCATGTATTATTATATTAATACCCTCAAGACAACTCTGACATTGTATATGCTGCACTTTGTCTTTGACTTTCTATATAATGTCATGTATGTCAACCAATGGTCTCCACAGGTGGTTGCACACTGATCAACAGCTTGACTTCAGGTTGATGAGGATATATATGAGGGATTGTAGGCAAAAATTAAAGTGGGTGGGGTCCTCTCTGATAATTTCTGCTTGAGCAGAGGAATCAGACATGGGTGTCCTCTTTCCCCTTTGTTATATGCAATATATTTAGAACCATTGGCAAAGAAAATAACAGACTCAGAAACTGAAGGATATAATTGGTATAGTAGTCAAGAAAAGCTAGCTTTACTTACAGATGATATTATTTTATACCTGAAAAAAAAACAGAGAGAGACATTACAGTGTTGCAGAACATTTTGAGACAGTTTCAGATCTTTTCGGGATGCAAAATTAATGAAGCTAAAACAAAGGCAATAGCAGTAAATTATGTACTCACAAATTGGTTCAGGAAGATCCATATGTATGGGGACATGATAAAATGAAGATTTTAGGAGTATGGATTAAAAATTATTCTAGTGTGGCAGCTAAGGATATGTGGGAAGAGACCAAGCAAAAGATAATACAAAAACTGAGAAAATGGAAGCTTTGTTATATGGATACAGTTAATAAGATACAAGCAGTTGAAATGTTTTTAGTCCCTTTAGTCTTATACACAGGTCAAGCATATTTTTATTAACCAGAGGAGAAGTTGTGGATAGCAATTAGTAAAGAACAGAAGGACTTTATCTGGGAGGGGAAGACAGCAAGAGTCAAGTGGAGTAAGATGATTCTTCCAGTAGAATTGGATTGGGTTTACCCAATTTGAATGGGTATTTCAGAGCTACACAGATAAGACTGATATATAGCACAAGCAGAAAACTTTAATTCAAAGTGGAAAGGGGTGATGATGAAACAGTGTGGGAGTTCAAGAAACTAGGAGAGACTGTGATTTTGGATGCAGGCCTTTAATCAGAATAATAATCATACAGGGTATTGTATCCAAAAAGTAGCAGAAAGTATTCTAAGAACTAAGTCAACACTGGATTGGAGAAGGGAGATTCTGCTGATAAGGATGATTGCAATTAGGGATATAGACAAATTTATTGGAGAAAATTGGCAAAGGGCCAAGGTATTGGGAGCAAATAACTAGAGAGGGAAAGATGATTAAATGAGAAGATGCCAAGAATTTACTTGGACTGAAGGTTAGAGATTGCTTTCCCGATCAGGGATTGATATCGTAGTATAGGCAAATAAGAACAAATAGAGGGGTCCTAAATGAAAGACCAGCACTGGAAGAGTCTTTAATAGAATCTAGAACAGAATCTACCATTAAAAAAGGAATCATTAGTAGAGGTTATAAAATATTGCATGCTAACTATAAAAATCAATCAGAGAAGGTGGTTAGAAAGGATTGGGAAGATAGATTGGATAAGCAATTCACAAAGAAACAAAGGGAAAATATGTGTGTGTGTGTGTGTGTGTGTGTGTGTGTGTGTGTGTGTGTGTGTGTTTCCCAAATATGCAACAAAATCTAGAAGATTTAGGATTTTTGCCTGGAAACATTTACATAGATATTTCTATACTCCAAGTAGACTCCAGAGAATTTTTCCTCGGGTAGACAGCAAATGTTGGAGATGTGATTGGGAAGAAAGAGCTAATTGGGAACATATTTTCTGGGACTGCTGTGAATTGGCAGACTTTAAGGATTTTCTGTGGGAGGCACTCCTGGAGATGCTGGGTGGGCAGACTGGTCTGATGAGGGAGATGATTTTTCTGAGCTATGATACAGAATCGGAATTGCCTAGGTATGATAAGGCCTTGCTGTGTCTAATAACGGTGGCTGATAAAAAAGTAATTACTAGAAAATGGAAATCAAAATATGCACCAACTATACTAGAAGTAGTGAGTATAGTAACAGAGATAAAACAACTGGAAGTAAGATCTTTAGAAAAGGATAGGATCAAACTACATAGAAAAAATAGGAATTCTGGGCACAATATATACAAGGGAGGATTAAGATTTAAAAGGCAGCAGGAGTTAAATGAGCTGTGTATTGTTTGACGGAAAAAGATTGATTAGATTATAAGTAATGTGTAATGTTTGCAACTGGGAGTGTGTCTGTATAGTTTGTGATGTAAAATGCTTGCAACTAGGATAGTGTCGGTGTGGTTTGTTTTCATTTATGTCAATGTATGATTGCTTATGTAGTAAGTGATGGTTTAATAAAGATGTTTCTTGTTTAAAAAACTCAGGAATTTAATAATTTATGTAATGTTGCTTAGGTTATATGACATATAGAAATATATGTGTAATAAAATGTTTATGTTAATTATAGTGTGATTACTTTCATGTGAATGTAAATTGTCCTACGTCACAAGTGATAATTCAATAAAGGTGTTTAAAAAAACAGCTTGACTTCAGCTCTCCTACTGTGAAAACAGAAACAGAGAAACTGCAGCCAGAGATACTGTCAATTTGAGTAAAATTCAGTTGCTGGCTAGTAAGTACACTGCCTGGATCCCTGAAAAGAAGAAACCAAAACAGCCTGAAAGAAAATCAACTAGAAAAGTCGAAGAGAAAACACTGACAGGGAAGAATCCTGCAGCTGTTCAGCAAATAGCAGTTCAAGCTCCAGCTTTGGTGCATTTCATGGCTTCCGGTAATCTTGAGGAAAAAATGAGGAAAATGTGATCAGAGCTGACTAAAATAAACTAAATACTGGAGGAGTACATTGACTCAAACAATGAAAGACTGGAAAAAATGGAAAAAGCTTTAAACAGATATTCAGATGAGCTGACAACACTGCAAAAATCACAGGGTGAAATGAAGAAAAAGCTGACCAAGTATGAGACCGCTCAAAAAAAGATGTTTCAAAAAATAGTAAAATTAGAGGACAGAGAATGTAGGGAAAATCTGAATTTTTTTGCTGTACCAGAGAAACTAGAAGCAATAGACTATTAATTTTATGAAGGCACAAATAAGCAAGTGAACTAGTATTCCACAGCAGGAACTGTTAAGGTGCACACTGCACACAATGTGTATGCTCCAAATATGGCCATGAGAAAGCAGGTAAGACATCTGTTAGTAAAGATGCAAACCTACCAACAGAAAGAGCTGATCCTGGCAAAACTGTGGTAAAAGCTTTGCAGACTGTGGAGTGTTTGTAGAAAATGATAATTCACTGTACACCAGGCAGAAGAGAAATACATTTATTCCAGTAATCAGGGAACTTTGAGAGGCAGGTGCGAGTTTCATGCTGCTGTATCCAACTGTCTTCAGAATTTTTTTTCCTGGGGCCAAATTCATTCTCTGATGCAGAACACTCTGAGGAGGAAATACAAACGTCTGTCCAACAAAAAAATGAGCCAAGCAGAAAGGGACTCTGCTTCTCATTCTTCTGATAATAAAGCACATGGAGAGACTTTGCCAATGAAACATTTTTCACTGTTTCAAAGAAAAATGCATGAGAGACTCAGAAAAGCACAGAAGTTAACCAGAAAAATCTTGAACACAGTGGAATTAAACCAGAATCTGGAGATGGGAGATGGACAGGAGGAAGATCAGCAATATAGAAATTAGTGAATAAACGTGACACTGCACCGCATCAGTCACATTTTTTAGATAAGTGGAAAGAATGGACTTTTTGCTGACTTTGTTAAACTTATCTGGATGGGAGGAGGAAGAAAAAGGTAACTAAGGAAAAATGTTCGCATTATAAACTGCATAGCTGACACTAAAGTATTGTAAACTGTTCTTGTATGTAAAAAAGTTATTGAAGTAAATGGATGCCTTTTTTCCTTCATCTTCTCTTTCTTCTTTCTTAGTATTAAGAAATGTAGGCATTACAGTGCAAAAAGAAAAAAATAAAGCTAGGCAAAATATGTTTAAGTTAATAGGCTGTAATCTTAACTTGTTGAGGTGGGTATAAAAGTACACAAATCATAAAAAATATTTAGAGCTGATTTGTTTTCTCTTACTTCTGCAAATGTGAATGTCTGGATTAAGACCACTGGCTTAGTCTAATACCACATTTTAAGTGGAAACAAGTAAACATGAGAACACCAAATGTAATGAAAAGTTTTGAATTAGGCATAAATGTATCAGCTTGTCTTTCAGGTTGCAACAGAGGACTTAATTTGTCTTTTTTTCTCCTGCTTTTCCACAGAGGCAAGCTGATAATAGGGAAATAAAACACATAACACTGGTTTCTTCATGGCTAAAAGTTAATAATTTCTGAACAGATGCAAGTAGTTTTCACATCTGGGGAGCGGGAATAAAGGTAAAAAAAAGACACCAAGTAGAAGTACAGGCAATAACATGCATTTTAGCACAGATAACCTCAATTTCAGGTTAACTAGGGTTTGTATTAACAGCTATTTGTCACAAATATTCCTATTATGAGGGTTAAACTCCATTATCTGAAGATGTACATAGTTATATGTGTTTGTATTAAGTTAATAAGTTGTGGAGTATTCTAGCAGTGTGTGTTTTCTTGTTTTAATGTTTTTTTATAAAAACAAAAAGTCTTGTAAAATTTGACATAGGTTCCAATGTTGATGATAAGAAAAAAATGTATACAGGATTAACCTAACAAACATGCATGGGTGCAGGTATCACAAAAGCTGAAATTAAACATTAAAAAAAACTGCCACATATATAATAGGTGGGAATAATGACTTACCATAATGAAGTCATTTTCCATATTATCTTTGAATATTAAGATATGCAGAGTGCAGATAACAATGCCACAGGAGACACATTTAGAAAGAACTGAGCATGTGAATTTGATAAAGAACGGATTTCAGGATGGATATTCTGCAGAATATCAGGGAGATATTCTGCAGAATATCAGGGACTGAGAAAACAGGAGTATTTATATTAACTGCCAGAGGAGCTGAAGTAATGTCAAAAGAGGAAAATATAATAATGGCAGACTTATACTAGTATGGAGCTACTGGCAAGTGATGAAGATTACACTGGCATGTAGAGTGGATATAAAAAGTTTATACACCCCTGTTAAAATGCCAGGTTTTTGTGATATAAAAAAATCAGACCGCAATAAATCATTTCAAAACTTTTCCCACCTTTAATGTGACCTATAACTTCTAAAAATCAATTGAAAAACTAACAAATCTGTTAGTGGAATAAATATAAAAAACAAAAAACGTACAATAAGCTGGTTGTATAAGTGTGCACACCCTTAAACTAATACTTTGTTGAAGCACCTTTTGATTTAATTACAGCATTCAGTCTTCTTGGGACACACCTGCCATCAACTAAAGAGACTGTGATTAATCCCAAATAAAGTTCAGCTGTCCTAGTAGGATTTTCCTGACATTTACTCAGTTGCCTGCTACAGAAAAAGCCATGGTTCACAGACAGCTTACAAAGCATCAAAGGGATCTCATTGTTGAAAGGTATCAGTCAGGAGAAGGGTACAAAAAATTTTCCATAGCATTGGATATACCATGGAACATAGCGAAGACAGTCATCAAAAAGTGGAGAAAATATGGGACAACAGTGATATTGCAAAGAACTGGACGTTCCTCCAAAATTAATGAAAAGACAAGATGAAAACTGGTCAGGGAGGCTGCCAAGAGACCTACAACAACACTGAAGGAGCTGCAGGAATTTCTGGCAAGTACTGTTTGTATACTACATGTGACAACAATCTCTCGTATTCCCCATATGTTGGGGCTATTGGGTAGGGTTGCAAGACGGAAGCCTTTTCTTACACAGAAAAGGATCCAGGCCCGGCTAAAATTTGCAAAAGAATACATAGAGTCTCCCAAAAGCATGTGGGAAAATGTCCAACCACTCCACAAAGCTGTTTGTAGGGACACCAATAACAACCTTTGAAAGAAAAACGATGCTCAAATAGCAGTAGAAACACCATAAGCTCCACACAAAACACCACACGGTAGTGCCAGGTACCAATGTCTTTATTTGTTAAGCACTTTCATCCCCTGTATGAACCTTGGGGACTTCTTCAGAACTAAATTACCCCCTTAAACTCACATCCTTTATATACATAGACTAATAATTAATCAAACATTTAAATAATTAAGTGTTTAAACATTTAAAGGTATACCATAAAGTAAGCTAAGACATCATTACATATAATTTCTAAAAATAAATACCTTCCTTTAAAAAACAGTGTGTAATATATTGTATAAAACTTTTTACAAGCAATGTCACATGAATAAATTAAATAAATGTTATATAAATGTTAAAAAAAACATCCTAACAGGTGTTGTTTATCACATAAAATGTTAGAGCTTTCTTTCTAAGAACTGGTAACAGAGAAACACAATCATTTAACCCAGGTTCGACTAAGGCATTAAGCCTTATAATCCAATAAAACTCTCTCAAGTCAACCTGAAGTTCCCATCATCCATCTCTTATACTGTGTGGAACCATGTCTAAAATTCCAAACTTAAATTTTGTTTCTCCTTGGCAGGTGAGTGTGTGTCTATAAAGGGCATTATTAATATTACCTTTGGCAATAGCGTACAGGTGTTCATATATTCTAGTTCTAAATTCCTCTCTGTTTTGCCAACATAAAAGTATGTAGATGTTTGGCAGATGGAAATATATATGACACCCTTTGTATTGTAATTACCTTTATGTAAAGAAATGCCTTTACTAATTCCTTCAATGTATACCATGTCATTGTCCAAAATATAGGGACATTGATTGCATCGACCACATTTAGTGGTACCCTCGGTAGTCAAACTTCTAGGGGAAATTACATGTTCCGTGAGGTATTTGAAAATTTTCCAGCTTTATATACAAAGCATGGTATATGCCCTAAGGTGTTAAATATATCCATATTGCCTTTAAAAATATTCCAGCTCCTTTTAATAATACCCTTAAGTGTTCTTTCCCCTTCACCAAGTGGGATAACCATGCTCATGTTGTACCCTCCTGTTCCAGTCTGTATTTTGTTGTTGTCATTTTGGACAGTCACTCCACTACCCAGTACTGGTTTATATTTTGTCCCCCACCCTTCTTCCATCTGTTTTACTACACCATCAAGTATTCTGTTAGGGTACCCCCTTACTTTGAACATATCAATGATGGTTCCTACCTCAGCCAAGAATGTCTCTAGTAGAACACATTCTTGCTGCTCTTACCAGCTGTCCTTTAAAATATTTCTCCTACTTTATAAAGGATGGCAGCTTTGGAAGTCAAAGTAGCTGTTAGAGAAGGTTTCCTTCCTATATATTCTGGAGGTAAACCTTTTGTTAGACCTGTCCTTTGAGATCATCACATCTAGATAATTAATCTTATCAATCAAATGATGAGCTGTAAATTTAAAGTATGGGCAAATTTGATTTATGTAATCCAAAAAACCATTAAGTTCAACCTGGACATCATTCCAAAGAATAAAGATATCATCCAAAAAATGACAATAAGTGGACCAATGCTGTTGGTAGCCACTTGTAAAAATATACCTCTTTTCCCAGGAGTAAAGAACCAAATTGGCATAAATGGGGGCACACGTAGCCTCCATTGCCATTCCTTGGGTTTGCCTGTGAAATTCTCCTTCAAATGTGAAATAATTATTGGACAAAATATGTTCCATGACTGCCATAAGGAAATTAATCATAGTATCAGTGAATCTGGTCAGTTCCCTGATGGCGTCGTAAAATAAATCCAAGCCCTTCCTGTGCATGATAGAGGTAAACAAATCCACTACATCAGTGGTGGAAAAGATGACATTGTTGTTGTACCATCTTTTGTTAATTTTAGACAGAAAATCCCAAGAATCCTTAAGCAAATAATCAACAGAATCTGCTGAGTCCTTTAAGATTCTGTCCACAAAAGTGCATAAAGTGTAAGAACTGTTACATGCTGATATAATAATCCTAAATGGAAGTTGTCGAATACACTTATGCATTTTTGGGATGCAAAAGGTGTAGGTATTAAAGGGTGTTCTGTTTTCAAAAAATTATACAAGTTCTCCGAGATAACTTTCTGAAGTAAAGAATCATCTAGGAATAATTGGACCTTCCTATATGCAAGGGTAACTTCATTCTTAGAGGAAATCTGGTATTTATCAGTTTCCAAAAAAAATCATCGTAACTTGGTTCACATAGTCAATGTTATTATAAAGAACCACACCCCCACCTTTATCAGGCTTCAGAATTCTGACCGAATTATCTCTTCTAAGTTGGTTCGGAAGTGTTTGCTCTTCCCTAGTTAGGTTAAAACATTTTTTGTGTTTAAAGTGTGTAAACTCATTCTGAATATCCGCTTCACATGCTTTTTTCAAAAGCCAAGATTATAGGGTGTAGTGGTGGGTTAAAGCAACTTTTCTTTTTTTAATTTCTGACTGTCCGAGTTGACATTGACTTCTTGTCCTTTAAACAAAATCTAAACAAATTAAACAAAACAAAAATTTAATTTTCTAGTATATAATTTTAACTCTGTGACAATATCTACAGTGTCCAGCCTAAAAGTGGGAACAAATTTAAACCCTTTCCTGAATAAAGAAAAGTAAATTGAATCTAACCCCTGCTCGGTATAATTATAGATGCTAAATCCATCCATAGAGGCACATTTGCCCTCATGTGTTACCTCAATACTGTCACTTAATCCTGAAAAGTCTAACTGCAATTGTTTCTGAAACCTACTCTGTTGTTTCCCCTGTTGTTTCTGTGTGTGTGTGTGTGTGTGTGTGTGTGTGTGTGTGTGTGTGTGTGTGTGTGTGTGTGTGTGTGTGTGTGTGTGTGTGTGTGTGTGTGTGTTTGTACCCTAAAAAAACTCTCTGTCTGTTCCTGTTTTCTGTACGTGCAGACCTTCTAAGTGTTGGAAAATTTGTTTCATATTGATCTGATAACTGGTCATAACCAGTGCTCTCCTCATCAAAAAACCCTTCATTGTGTAATGAGATTGGTTGAGGGTCATGTACTGTATCGGTGTCACTTTGTCTAGTATCGGTTGGGGTCCCTGTAAACCATCTGGGTAGGGGGTACACCTGTTTTTTTAAATAATCGCTGTCATCCCTTAATACTTTTTTACTTTTACACTCTAAGTTGAGCTTGACACTATTTTCTACCTTCTCAAAAATCCGTTCATAGTGTGCAACATTAAATTCAAACAGCAAATCATTTGTAAGGAAAACATTCATTTTGTCTAATTCATCCATCATTACTTTAATATGATTGTTATTTGTTTTTATTATAAAATCTATTAGTTCCAAACCAAAACGGTCAAAAAGAGCAAATAATTCTTCTGTGCCACAGTTATTAGCCTCCATCCCATTAGGAAATTTATATAGTCTGAGACCTTTAGGTACATGTCTTTTTTTGTAGCTTTCCTGTAAATACAGATAGGCACATTGAATAGCATGTACCTTTTGTAACAAGTTTTCAAAATCCCTCATATAGGTTCATATGTTGGTACTAGGCAATCTGTCCTAAGGCCTATACAAGCCTAGCCAAACAATTCCTCGGATATTTCTTCCCACAATATTTACTTCCCTGTACCCCTGTCTAGCAGGGCGACTGACATGATATAGGTTTATACGTTGGTACTAGGCTATCAGCCCTAGGGCCTATGCAAACCTAGCCAAACAATTGTAGTGTGAAAAGGTTTAAATTCCTGCCCCACTGCATGCTGTGAATCCAGTTCAGGAAAAAGAACATCCCTCATAATTCATTCTCTGAAATTTGAAGGAGATTTATGGCAGGCAGCTGGATCAACCACATTTCCACCTGTCCTTTGTGACCGCGTACTAACGTCTTGTGTATTATTCAAAAAATCACCCTGATTCACAAGCCTTGGATGGGGAAACTTTAAATCCTTTCCTTGTACATCCCCTTGGGTGAAACGATTCTGAGTGCTGTGAAAGGAATCCATCCTTTTTGTTAAGTCTGCAACCTGTTGAGTTAAAACGGAAATGGTTATGGTTAAGTCACTTCCTATAGAGTCCAAATTGACCGGGGAACTGTTGAAAGTGCTCATTATAGTATAATTGGAGGCAAACACCCTCTCTCTGTTCTCCTCAGTGGTACCATCCATTGTTCCATCCACCAAGAAATGGAACAAACAGTCAGTGGCAAGACGAAAAAGTCAACAAATGTGTATAAATTGCAAACGGAAACTCAGTCCATTCACCTTTTGTCTCCAACCACCGACCTGTGTCAGCCATGTAACACTGAAAAAAACAAATGGAAAAAAGACCAACAACTCCACAAAGCCATTTGCAGGGACACCAATAAACAACCTTTGAAAGAAAAACAATGCCCAAATAGCAGTAGAAACACCATAAGCTCCACACAGAACTCCACACGGTAGTGCCAGGTAACAACATCTTTATTTGTTAAGCGCTTTCATCCCCTGTATGAACCTCGGGGACTTCTTCAGAAGTAAATTATCCCCTTAAAGTCACATCATTTATATACATAGACTAATAATTAATCAAACATTTAAATAATTAAGTGTTTAAACATTTAAAGATGTACCATAAAATAGTCTAAGACATCATTACATTTAATTTCTAAAAATAAATACATTCCTTTAAAAAAACAGTGTGTAATATATTATATAAAACTTTTTACAAGCAATGTCACATAAATAAATTAAATAAGTGTTGTATTAATGTTACAAAATGTTAAAAAAACAACCTAACAGATGTTGTTGTTTATCACTTAAAACGTTAGGGGTTTCTTTCTAAGAACTGGTAACAGAGAAACACAATCATTTAACCCAGGTTCGACTAAGGCATTAAGCCTTATAATCCAATAAAACTCTCTCAAGTCAATCTGAAGTTCCCACCATCCACCTCTTATACTGTATGGAACCACTTTTAAAATTCCAAACTTAAATTTCGTTTCACCTTGGCAGGTGAATGTGTGTCTGTAAAGGGCATTATTAATATTACCTTTGGCAATAGTGTATATGTGTTCATATGTTCTAGTTCTAAATTTCCTCTCTGTTTTGCCAACATAAAAGTATGTAGATGTTTGGCAGATGCAAATATATATGACACCCTTTGTGTTACAATTACCTTTATGTAAAGAAATGCCTTTACTAATTCCTTCAATGTATACCACGTCATTGTCCAAAATATAGGGTCATTGATTGCATCAACCACATTTAGCCCTAACATTTTAAGTGATAAACAACATCTGTTAGGTTTTTTTTTTATCATTTCTTAACATTTATACAAAATTTATTTAATTTATTCGTGACATTGCTTGTAAAACGTTTTATACAGTATATTACACACTGTTTTTAAAGGAAGGTATTTATTTTTAGAAATTATATTTAATGATGTCTTAGGTTATTTTATGGTATATCTTTAAATGTTTAAACAATTATTTAAATGTTTGATTAATTATTAGTCTATGTATATAAAGGATGTGACTTTAAGGGGGTAATTTACTTCTGAAGAAATCCCCGAGGTTCATACAGGGGATTAAAGCGCTTAATAAGTAGACATTGGTACCTGGCACTACCATGTGCAGTTTTGTGTGGAGTTTGTTATTTCTTCTGCTATGTGGGAAAATGTGTTATGGTCTGATGAGACCAAGGTTGAAGTTTTTGGCCACAATTCCAAAAGGTACGTTTGGCGCAAAAACACTTCACATCACCAAAAGAACACCATCTCCACGGTGAAGCATGGTGGTGGCAGTATCATGCTTTGTGGTTGCTTTTCTTCAGCTACAACTGGGGCTTTAGTGAAGGTGGAGGGAATTATGAACAGTTCCAGATACCATTCACTTTTGGCCCCAAACCTTCAGGCATCTGCTAGAAAGCTGAAGATGAAGAGGAATTTCACCTTTCAGCACAACAATGACCCCAAGCATACATCCAAATCAACAAAAGAATTACTTCAACAGAAGAAAAATTAAAGTTTTGGAATGGCCCAGCCAGAGCCCAGACCTAAATCCAATATGAAATCTGTGAGGTGACCTGAAGTGGGCTGTGCACAAGGGATGCCCTTGCAATGTGACACAGTTGGAGTGCTTTTGCAAGGAAGAGTGGGCAAATATTGCCAAGTCAAGATGTGCCATGCTCATAGACTCCTACCAAGGAAGACTGAATGCTGTAGTTAAATCAAACTGTGCTTCAACAAAGTATTAGTTTAAGGGTGTGCACATTTATGCAACCAGCTTATTGTACTTTTTTATTTTTTGTATTTTTCTCCTAACAGATTTGTTTGTTTTTCAATTGAATTGTACAGGTTATAGGCCACATTAAAGGTGGGAAAAGTTCTGAAATGATTTATTGTGATCTAATTTTTTTTATATCACAAAAACCTGGCATATTAACAGGGGTGTGTAACGTTTTATATCCACTGCATTTGCATTCCATTTAAAACTGCTATTTTGGAGCTCAAAATAATTTTGGGAGAAATATTCAACTTTCAGCAGGGAGTATTACAGGTGAGGATTAGAATTTGATTTGGAACAATGACGGTGCATCTGATATGAATATTGAACTGTTACAATTTTGTACTCTGTTGAGCCTTTCTCCCCAGGCCTCCACTGAAAATAGGATTCATTTTTGCCTAGTCAGACTTTTCTGGTAAACAAATGGAAATACAATGTTGTTGTTGCTTTTTTCGACTTTTTCCCAGTTAGGGGTCGCCACAGCGGAACTCCGGTCTGCTAATGATTAGCAGTAGATTTTTACGTGCCGAGTTGCCAGCCCTGACGCACAATCTTCAACGAAGGAACGCCCATTCACGCATGGAAATACAATAAATAATAAAAAAGATAAGAGGAGATGAGTAAAAATGATGATGTATAACCAATCTACAAGAAAGTCTCCAGGAACGTACAGTATTCTGGTGGAAGTCTGGTGGGTAGGCAGGAAGAAAAATTCATAAAAATCTGGCAGGTTTTCTTTAACAGCATTTTAAAAGGAGGGGAGGCATCAATATCCTGAAAAACAGTGGTGGTGGGAGTAATACCTAAAGATGGTCAAGACCCATCTGATCCAGCTTCATATACGCCCATCTCAATTTTAAAACATGATTATAAACTGTTTATGTCCATAATGGATAAAAGAATGGCAAAGCTGATGCCAAAATTGATGCATATGAACCAGTGTGGTTTTATGGAGGGGAAGGCAAACAGTTGACAACATTAATAGATCAGTGATGATCTGGAGGGGAAGTAGAATGAAAGGAAATACTGCTGCTATTGGTAGGTCTTGATATGGAGAAAGAATTCAACAAAGTAAACTGGAATTTTATGAGCAGGGCAATCGAAGCATTTGCATTTCCTGATACAGTCATAAGTTTAATTAGAAGGATGTAGGAGGGGCTGGAGTAAAAAATCAAAGTGGAAGGGTTCCTCTCTGAAACTCTGTGAACAGAGGAACCAGGCAGTGGCATCCGCTTTCCCCTTTCTTAACTGTGTGAAGATTGGATGAAGGCAGATGAAGGCTACCAGCCTAGCCAGATAGAATTTTGGAGATAATTATGTCATCTGTACATATTAATGTAAACCACAGGCTTGTTGTCTTAAATGGTAAAAAATAGTGTCACATGTGGAACTGAAAAAATGTAACAACAGTGCACTCTGCTGACCAAGTAAAGCATGTTGTGACCCTTTGATGTAAACACGGCTCCATCCAGTCTAGATGAAGGAATTCTTGCTATTGTTTTAAGGCCAGAGTTAATGGCCTGAATTTGCATGCATAAATGTCCTTAATGGCTTTGCTTCCTGACCTGGTGTGAGCTTACTAAAGAATGTAGCCTGTTAGCCTGCGAACCCCAGGGAAGTGTGAAGAATGATGTAATATGAACCAGGAATGTGATTTTAAAAACAGAGAGAATCAGAGAGCATTAAGCATTTTTGCCTTGACCATCCAACTCATCAGCACTATCGTGCTCTATATGTAAGTTTATCTTAGACTTGTGTTTTTTCTTAGAAATAGCTAGAAACTAGAAAGATTAGACTAAGTGTTTTTCTGTGATGTTGGAACTGTACTACTGAATTATTTTAAGTATTTCTCTGTGATCTCTGAACTCTTGACTAGCACTGTGTAGTAAAAAGTATTTGTTATTAAATATTTTTAAACCCTTTCAACTGTGGCTGTTTTTGTAGAGGTAATTTAAACTCTTTAGAGCACTTGCATGCCTTTGGTAAATTGTACAAAGCCACTTCAATAGCTTTAGCCCTGGGCTATACTACCAATTGGATAATAATACTGCACAGTAATAATTGGGCACCCTTTGAGTAGTTGATAAATATCAGTGGGTGGTGACAGCTGGTACTATTGTATAGTCTGGGGAAAAAGGGGCACAGCTGGAGAATCTGTGCCAGCCTTCCCCATGAGTGTCTGTGTGGTTGTATAAACTCTTCTCAAAGTGTGCGCGTGTGTGTGTGTGTGTGTGTGTGTGTGTGTGTGTGTGTGTGTGTGTGTGTGTGTGTGTGTGGGTGTGTGAGAGCTACTTGGGCAGGGACACGGAGCACTGGTTGGACAGACTGGGTGCTGGAAGTTTTAGCTTGCCCACTAGGCTAAGCTCTGGACCCTATAGCTGTGCCAGTGGGGAGTTTTATTGGGGACCTGAAGAGCAAGGGAGCAACCAGCCCTGGACTGACTGTGATCTCTGGGTGCTCTTAAGGGAAATTGCACTTTACTGTGTGTATTTGTTATCCTTTCCTCCTGTATGAGATGCCCCTCACTGGTGTTAGTGGTGAGGATTGAGGCTCCTTGATTGCTGGGCCAGGGCGCGGGGGTCACATATTAATTGTTTGGCAGTGGTGGGATATCCACACCACATATTAATTGGTTGGCAAATACTAATTGGCTTGTAGTAGTGTGCGTAGAGTGAATTCCTGTAGCTTGTGTACAGTGAGCTTTGAAGGTGTTTTTTTACTCTAAATCAGCCACGCAGTGAGTACTCAGAGTTCAGATCACAATTGTTTTATTTCTTTTGTTAGCTTAGTTAGTCAGGGTGAGCAGGCAGCATGTCAGCAGAGGAGTACGGAAAGCTGACAAGGAGCCAGCTGGCGGAGATGTGCCAGGCTAGGGACTGGTGGACGGAAACCTGACTAAGGCAGACCCGATTGCCACCTTCGTTATAGCTGAATCAGAAAACAGCAACCAGGAGGACAATCAGACTGGCAGTGGAGATATAATACCTTCAGAGAATGGACAGCTCAACCTTTCTGCAGAGGACTTAAAAATCCATTTGGAGCTAAAGAGACTTGAGTTGGAGGCCAAGAGTTTGGAGACAGAAGCAGCTGAGAGACTGAGGAGTCTACAGGTTGAGGAGAATGAGAAACTGCTGCACCTGGAAGCTGAGGAGAAGGAGCGGCAGAGGAAGCATGAGAGGGAAATGCTGACTCTTCACCAGAGTCATAGAGGTAAAGTGGAAGGGAGTAACTGGACCCCAGAAGCACAAAAGGTCAGTAAATTTCTTCCACAGTTTAAAGAGGAGGATCATTTTGGTAGTTTCATTCATATGTTTCAGAGGGTATGCAAGCAGTATGGTGTTGATCAAAGGCTCTGGGTACAGTTCCTGAAACAGTTCCTGAAAGGAGTGGAAAGCAAATACCTCACAACCCCTTACTCCATGGTAAAGCTGTAACTGTTTTGTCAAAAATGTCTGACATTAAATGTTTTGATTATACTGCTGTTAAAAAAATCACTTGTTAGAATTGTTTAAGCTAACACCTGAAATGTATAGGAAAACGTTTTGTGAGCATAGACGGAAGGCAGATGAAAGTGTGTGTGAATATGTTGCATAACTGAGCACTTATTTCCATAGGTGGGTGAGTGGATGTCAGGTCACCACTTTTGAAGGGCTGGCAGACCTTTTGGTGAGGGAACAAATCCTTAGCACTTTGCCTGAGGACATGAGGATCTGGTTAGCTGATAGACAATGTGCTACTTCAGATTAATTGGGGAAGAAGGGAGACCTGTACCTGGCAAGCAGGGCAGCCCTGCACAGGAAAGGGACTCCCAGTACTGCTCATGGGTCTAAAGGAACCCATGGTGGGCAGCACAGACTGCCTCAACAGAATCTGCCAGTAGCAGGGGAAGCCACTAGTCCAGTTACACGTCCAGGAGCTAGGGTTAAATGTTTTGAATGCAACCAATTGGGTCATGTGGCATACAGGTGTCCATGGAGGCCAGATGGGGAACAAAAGGTGAGGGAGCCAGTAAGTGGGAAAGACAAAATGCCAATAGTAGGTTGTCTTGGGACAACTAGGGTACCAAACTACCACCAGAGCTTATATCCTGCTGGAGTGAATGGCAAAAAGGTCATTGCTAAGAGAGACACAGCCTCTGATATAACCATTGTAAAGCCTGCAATGGTTACAGAGGAGCACTACTTGCGTGGGAAGTCTACTCCAGTCAGGGCTTTAGGAGGGATCCCATTCCAAATACCTTTGGCTAGGGTTCACCTTGACTGGGATGGTGAAGAAGGAAGCCAGCAAGAAGGTGTGTTTGAGAATATACTTGCAGATGTCCTGCTAGGGAATGATTTTGATAGTGCAGTACTCTGTGCTTGTGCAGATGTTCTTCGTGTTTTACTGTTGCAGTCATTACATTTGGGGGCCATCTGCTTGCAGTAGCCCTCAGTCGGCCTGATTAACAAAGTCTTGGGTCCTGTGTCAGTTGCTGTCCCTTCTTCCATGGCGTCAGGTCATTTATTTATTTTATTTATTTATTTATTTATTTTACATTTGTTGACCGGGCTAGTCTAACTGGATATATGTCCATTTTCAGTAGAGCCCTGGGGAGAAAAGCTCCTGCAGGTTACAAAGACAAATATACAATATAACAGTAGACAAGTTTACAGAAAAATCGTTAGATACAATAAAAAAATGAAATGAAATAAAAACAGTAACAATTTTAGTAAGGGATACTCATAAAAAAGAAGTAAGACTTTTTTTTTTTTGTTATGAGGTTAGGAGATAGGGAAAGAGCAAGAGTTATCAGATGAGAGTAGAAGTTCACTTTTATCAGGAAGTATACACTATAGTAGTATGAGCAATAGGAACCAAGTTTAGTTATGAAATTTTTGTATATTGGGTATAATCAGTCAGGGTTGGAGCAGGGACAAAGCCAATGATTCTTTAAGATGCTTTTTGAATAGATGTGTGGAGGCAAGTGAAGACAGTTCAGTTGGAAGTTGATTCCAGCTTTTACCTACTGTGTTGGAAAAGAGTGAGTCCCCTGCTTTGTTGTTTGATTTGACATTAGAAACTAGAGGTGTGCTTGCTGAGCAAAGTGTAGGGAGATTTTTGTAGGGGGCGATTAGATTAGTGAGGATTGGTGTATTATTGGGGTGATAGAGGATTTTTTTGGGTTATCACAAGTTGCTGATAGAGTGGCTTATTATGCAGTTCAAGCCATCCCAATTGTTTGAGGTTATGACAGTGGTGAGTTCTATAGGGGGAACAGGTAGCAAATCTAGCTATGTTATTATGACAGGTGGAAAGTTTATTAATGTTATTTCTAGATAGATTAGTATACATTGCAGAAGCATAGAAGAGAGTAGAGGAAAGGTGGGTCTGCGCAAGAGTAATTCTGGCTGGAGGGGTAAGAAAGGGCTTGATTCTATAGAGAGCACCTAATTTTTTGTTGACAGTTTTTATTGTTGAATTAATGTGTTCATCGAAGCTAAGGGAGTTGTCAATTGTAACTCCCAGTAAGCGAGTAGAGGTATCAGGGACTATATTAGTGCCATTGCTAGAGGTTAGAGGAGTAGGAGCAAAGAGTAGTAGTTTTGTTTTTTTGGGGTTCAGAAGGAGGCAGTGTTGCATGAACCATTTTTCAACAGTGTTTAATACTGATTGGGTTTGGAGTTGAAGAGAGTTTATGGATTTGGCAGAACAAATCAATGTTGAGTCATCTGCATATTGGATGCAAGTGGCTTGTGGAATTTTGGTATATAGATTGTTAATAAATAATGAGAAGAGAAGAGGACCTAAAATCGAGCCTTGAGGTACACCAATTATCACTGGGAGGGAAGAAGAAAGGGTATTATTCCAAAGGACAGCCTGCTGTCTGTTTTCAAGATAGGATTTAAACCAAAGAAGTGATTGTGAGTCAAGTGATTGGGCTTTTAGGATTTCAATGAGTAAGCTGTGATTCACCATGTCGAAGGCCTTTGAGAGGTCTATAAATAGGGCAGAAGAGAAAGTATTGTTGTTGCGATTTTCATTAATAGAGTTGGTGAAGGATAGTAGAGCAGTAGTAGTGCTGTGGAATGGTCTAAAGCCATGTTGGCAATTGGCAAGCAGATTATTGTGGATAAGGTGGTCAAGTAGATGTCTATGTATGCATTTCTCCATTATTTTAGCAATGGGTGAGAGTAAGGCTATAGGCCTAAAATTTGATAGCTCAGTAGATGTGCCACCTTTGTGTAGGGGGATGATGTGGGAAACTTTCCATATGGATGAGATTTTGCTTTCAGAGATAGTTCTATTTATAAGGATGGAGATGGGGTAGGCAATGGCTTTAGCTGCTATTTGTAGGTATTCTGCTGGAAGGCAATCAGCAGAAGGGGTGCAGGGTTAAAACATGCAGCCGACGCCATTACATCAGTCTTTCTTGCCGTGTGGTGCCTGAAGCAGAAGCAGTTCGCAAGTGCCGGTCGGCCAACTCTTTTTTCATTTTTGAGTTTCAGAACCGATGTCTTCAACTAAAGCTAAGTACCCCGTTGGGGAAACTTTTTCTTGCTCCTTATTGATGTCAGTAAAAGTTAATAATTACATTATTTGTGGAAAGCAAATACCTCACAAAGATTTTCATTCTTACTGTATTCCTTGCCTAGGCCCTGACCACAACGTGCCTTGCTGTCGGTTTTGTGCTTTATTTAAACAGCGCACTATCCGTCATCGGTATATTTTCGCTTCTAAATATTTCAGTTCCCGGTTTAATTATCCAGAAATGTCATTGGATGTTCATCGTGCATACAGCTGCAGTCATAACAGATGGGTTTTCCTGCCATCAGGCAGGTCCTCGGTCGGCCGAATTCCAAAGTCTAGGTCCGGCGTCGGTTGTCGTCGCTTCCTCCCTGACGTCAGTGCGACAGGGGTATAAAAGATCCAGCCAATGACATTTTCTTCAGTCTTTCTTGCCGCGTGGTGCCCGAAGCAGAAGCAGTTCGCAAGTGCCGGTCGGCCAGCTCCTGAGATTACGAATATTTTTCAACCGAAGTCTTCTTGAAAGCTATGTACCCTGTTGGGGAAACTTTTCTTGCCTCAGACCGATGTCAGGCAAAGTTAATAATTGCATTTCTTGTGGGAAGCAAATACCGCATAAGGATTTTCATTCCCTCTGCATTCCTTGCCTAGGCCCAGACCACGACGTCTCGGCCTGTCGTTTTTGTGCTACATTCAACAAACGCACTATTAAGCGTCAGGCGGAGTTCGCCCATCACTATTTTGGCAAAAAATTTAATTACATTATGTCGTCGGATACTCCAACTCCAGTTTTAAGTAAAAGACGCAAAGATAAGGACCGACATACGAGGTCTGCGACTTCTACCGACACCACGCCAAAACCGACTACAGGTGGTCCGGTTCTCAGTGAGGCACCTACGCAGCCCCTGACTACCGACGACACTTCATTGGCGGTGTCTTCTGTGCCTGAGGTCGCAGGCTGTTCGGCCCACACCCCGACTACAGATACCGAAGCCACTATTGGCGGTGAAACTCAGTTTAGATAGACCTGCCACCTCTCAAGGTGTCTACAGACCTTCCTCTTCTTTTTCCATCAAGGCTTTCACTAAGTCTAAATCAGCCATGCATACTAAAAAACAAGCTCCACAGGGCCCTTCTCAAGGCCCCATGCCTAAAAAGCAGATGCTCAAAATGGCTGAGGATTTGATTACTCTTATTAGGGGTTTTCAACCCCCCCGGACAAAAGACCCAGAGTGGAGAAAGAATCCCCCTTCTCGGACCAGGCCTCCATTATTTCAGAGCATTCTGAAGACCAGGAACATTCTTACTCCCCTTTTGAAGATTCGGATGCAGAGGAGTCCATTCCCTCTGTCTCCCCCCCTGAGGATTACTCTTTTGGGGAAACCTTACATACCTTGAGGGAACACTTCCACTGGGAAGGCCAAGAGTACTCAGACTCCAAGAAAAGGCTTAGGGATTTCCTCTTGCTTCCTCAGCACAGGCCTCTGGCTATACCTCCTGTCTTAGACATTCTAGATGACGTGTATTCGGAGGCCTACCTTAACCCAGATTCTTTACCTCCAGCTCCAGTCAAGCCTGACAGGTATTACCGGGTTCCTGACTCTCACCAATTCCTATACAAAAGCCATGCGGCTGACCCAGAAACTATATCACAGGGTCCCAAGGGAATTAAGGCCTCCACTGCTAAAAATCCATTACCTTCAGAGAGAGATTCCAGAGCTTTAGAGAGGTGGGGGAAAAAGGTTTACACCTCGGCCACCTTAACCATGAGGGCATTAAACTGTCAGTTCCATATGTTAAAGTACCAACAATTTCTGTTATCACAGTTGAGAAACAAAATGTCACAACCTGAACAACCAGACTTGAAGGAGTTGCAGGATTTGATACATAGTAAAGAACAAGTGGGTAAACATACCTTGCAATGTGGTTTTGATGCTTTAGAGGCCTCATGTAGAGCTGCTGTTACAGGATCAGTCATACGTAGGCATACCTGGCTCAAAGAGCAAACCTTACCAGATCATGTCAAAGCTAAATTACTAGATGCCCCTCTGCAAAAAGATGTATTGTTTGGTGTTAAAGCTGAGGAGGTATTAAAGAAAATGGAGGAGAAGGCAAAATCAATGCAAACAGTAAAAGATTTCCTACAGGTACAACCTCCATGTTTCAGTAGAAATTGGCCTTCCAAAAATTGGTCCTTTCCAGCCACGGACAGACCCCAAAGAGGTAGATACAGGCGCCCGAGGGGCAGAGGGCAATCTCAAGGATCATTTAGAGGCAGACAATGGCAAGCACCCACACAAAGAGGTGGTGAGGATAGTTCACAGCCATTCAGAAAGCAGAACCAATGACTTTCCCCTTTGCATGCCAAGCAAGGCTCAAATGGCAGCACCTTTAGGCGGAAAACTGGCATTATTTTCGAAAAAATTGGCATATTGTCACAAAAGACAAATGGATCCTGGAAATTATAGACAGAGGCTACAGATTTCACTTTCACACCCTTCCAAAAATGAGAGGCATGCCAAACCTGCCACACAATCCAAGGGCAGAGGCACAGAAACAAATTTCAGATCTCATGGACATGAAAGCTATTCAAGTGGCACCTGTACAAGAACAGGGTCAAGGTTTTTATTCCAGACTATTCCTGGTACCAAGGAAGGGAAAAGATTGGAGACCTATTTTGGACCTATCCATCCTAAACACTTTTTTACTCGTGCCAAAATTCAAGATGCTCACATTACAGCAGCTTCTTCCCATGCTGGGCAAGGAGTCTTGGCTGGTAACATTGGACCTCAAGGAGGCATACCTGCATGTCCCAATCAGACAAGATTGCAGAAGATACCTCAGATTTCTTGCAGGTTCAACCCATTATCAATTCTCTGCATTGCCCTTTGGCTTATCTACTGCACCCAGAGTGTTCACGAAATACCTGGCATCAGTAATCGCCTACTGCAGACTTCAAGGGATACAAATATACCCATATCTGGACGACTGCCTGATCCAAGCAGACAGCAAGCACATACTTATGAAACATCTGGCGTTTGTAATAATGTTGTTGAATTCTCTGGGATACACAGTCAACAAAGAGAAATCAAGGCTAATACCCTCTCAAACAATAATTTTCCTGGGTGCCAGCTTGGATACAATCACCCAGATGGCCTACCTCACACCAGAGAAACAAGGGCAGCTAACTCAATACTTCAGAAAACTGGCAACTTTCACCAGGCTGACTGCAAGGAAAATCCTGCAGGCTCTGGGATTCATGGCATCTTGCATCCTACTAATCCCATGTGCAAAGCTGCATATGAGGAAACTTCAATGGTACCTAAAAAACCTATGGTCTCAACACAGCCACAGTTTAGAAACAATAATGCCACTAATTCCATGTCTTCAAAAGGAATTTCTGTAGTGGGCTCAAGCATGCCAAAGAAACACAGGTCTCCCATTCTGCAAGCCTCAAGCAAATCAAATCATCACAACAGATGCCTCGGACTACGCCTGGGGGGTGCACATGACAGATCGGTGCATTCAGGGCAAATGGTCCCAAAAAGAAAAGCACCTACACATCAATCAGAAGGAAATGCTAGCAGTAATAAATGCTATTATGTCTTTCAAAGACCTACTGCATCCAGGCCAGCTATTGATAAGAACGGACAACACCACAGTAATGTGGTACATAAACAAACAGGGAGGTACACATTCATACCCCCTATGCAGGCAAGCCAGGTCTCTTTGGAACATGGCTCTAGAATTACAAATCGAGCTTCAAGCACAGTACCTGCCAGGCAGGGAAAACACACTGGCAGACAACCTAAGCAGAAATATGACAGATCCACACGAATGGAAGTTGCATCCTCAAGTTTTCACAAGGATAACTCAAGCATGGGGAAGGCCAGACATAGATCTCTTTGCCTCCCACAGAAATCACCATTTGGGAAAATTCTGCTCAAGGACCTTTCATCCACAGGCCTGGAAGGTGGACGCACTCTCCTTCAGTTGGGCAACAATGACAGTTTATGCCTTTCCACCTCTCTCTCTGCTGCCCAAAGTTCTATTAAAAACCAGAGCAGACAGACCAAAGATGATTCTCATTGCTCCAGACTGGCCAAGACAACACTGGTACCCACCCCTGAAAAGCCTGACGCATTCCCCACCATGGATCCTGCCTCTAATGCCTCTTCTACTGACTCAGCACAACTTCAAAACTCTACACAGTCAGCTGAAAACACTCAATCTAGCCGCATGTAAGATTCCTTAAATTCACAACAGGCCCTACTCTCCAAGGAGGTGCAGGATGTCATTTTGGAGGCGAGAAGACCTTCTACAAGAAAAGCCTACTCTGCAAAATGGAAACGGTTTTGTGCCTGGAATGAGAAAAAGGGTCAGAATCCTGGAATACTGAATTTACCCCAAATATTGCAGTACCTAGCTGAGATGCTAAGCAATGGACTTTCATTCTCCTCCATCAAAATCCATGCCTCAGCCATTTCTGCAGAATACAACACTGATCCTCCTTTATTCTCTCACCCCCTCTTAAGACAGTTCCTCAGAGGGGCTAAGAATATAAAACCCCCAAGGAAACAACCAGTACCTGCTTGGGACCTCAATTTCAGACTAGAAAAACTGACCTTGCCTCCTTTTGAGCCAGCTGCTTCAACAGAACTGCAATACTTGTCTTGGAAAACAGCCTTCCTCCTGGCAATCACTTCAGCTCGCAGGGTTTCGGAACTACAAGCCCTCATGGCTGTGCAGCCTTTCATCATTTTCCATCAGGACAGAGTTACCTTATGAACCAGTCCGTCCTTTATGCCAAAGGTAGTATCCAGGGTAGCCTTGAATCAGGCTATCCACTTACCTACCTTCTACCCTAATCCTCAAAACAAAGGGGAAAGACTGCTACATTCCTTGGACATTCACAGACAGCTGCATTATTATTTGGACAGAACAAAGCCTTTCAGAAAATCAGAGCAACTCTTTGTGTCCTATACTGCAGGAGCTCAAGGGAAGCCTATTTCCAAACAGACAATCTCAAAGTGGATAGCCCACTGCATACGCTTTTGTTACTCTTTTCATGGTAAATCTGTACCTGCAGGCATCAGATCTCACTCCACAAGGGCCACGGCTACCTCTGCAGCTTTCCTCAGGGGGGTTCCTACCAAAGATATTTTTGAAGCAGCCACTTGGAGTTCCGTACATACCTTCTCCAAGCACTATCACCTACCATTATACTCCAAATCTAGAGCAGGCTTTGCCACTGCAGTCTTGCAGGGCATCCTGGCTCCATCTAGTTCCACCTAGTGCCTACCACCCCTTTTTTAGCTTTGGGATTCTACCCATCTTTTATGACTCCAGCTGTATGCACGATGAACATAGTACAGTTTTGTACCTACCATAAATGTAGATGTTAGAGTGCTAATACAGCTGCAGTCCAGATTTCCCTCCCTCCTTCCCCTCTAGGGGTATTCTTTTATGGTGTATTTGCTTGCAACTACTGTTTTTTGATTATATTGCATTGCATTGCATTATTATATAATTTTATGTATTGCCTTCCTTCTGGGGGCACCTGACATCTGGTGCAAGAAAAACTGAAGAAAATGGCGTCGGCTGGATCTTTTATACCCCTGTCGCACTGACGTCAGGGAGGAAGCGACGACAACCGACGCCGGACTTAGACTTTGGAATTCGGCCGACCGAGGACCCGCCTGACAGCAGGAAAACCCGGTGCCTGAAGCAGAAGCAGTTCGCAAGTGCCGGTCGGCCAACTCTTTTTTCATTTTTGAGTTTCAGAACTGATGTCTTCAATTAAAGCTAAGTACCCCATTGGGGAAACTTTTTCTTGCTCCTTACTGATGTCAGTAAAAGTTAATAATTACATTACTTGTGGAAAGCAAATACCTCACAAAGATTTTCATTCGTACTGTATTCCTTGCCTAGGCCCTGACCACAACGTGCCTTGCTGTCGGTTTTGTGCTTTATTTAAACAGCGCACTATCCGTCATCGGTATATTTTCGCTTCTAAATATTTCAGTTCCCGGTTTAATTATCCAGAAATGTTGTTTAGTCTTCCGACTACTGTGATTCCGAAAAAACGCAAAGATAAAGACAGAGACAGGCCTCCAAGGTCCAAAGCTGCCAACAACGCTTCTCCTAAACCAGTCGCCAGTTCGCCAGTACTCAATGAGGCACTTTCGCAGCCCCTGATACCTGCTACTTCTGACTCGCAGGCCTCTACTGAGACTCATTTGGAGTCCGGTATGCCACGAGATGCTTCAACCGTGCAACCTGTGGATGTCTCTACCTTGGATGGGTCCGGAGCCACTGTGCAGGCACCGGCTTATGAGGGTGTATTCAGGCCTACGGACTTGCATATCAAACCGACGCCTCATTCTTCATTTAGGCCAAAATCTCAAACCATGCCTAAGAAACTGACGTCCAGGCCGCATGCTCAGGCCTCTATGACTTAAAAACAAGTTATAAGAATGGCTGAAGATCTTTTAAGTCTAATCAGGGGAAGCCAACCTCCCCCTTCTAAGAGACCTAGGACTGAAGTTGTTTATGTATCTTCTGAACAGGATTCTGATTTTCTGATTCTTCTGATGATCTGGATTTGCCCTTATCTACTTATGAGGATTCTGATGCAGAGGACTCTATTCCCTCTGCTTCCTCTCCAGAGGATTTTTCTTTTGGTGAAACCTTACATACTCTAAGGGAGCATTTCCACTGGGAAAGCCAGGATTTTTCTGATTCAAAAAAGGGACTTAGGGATTTCTTACTCCTGCCTCAGCATAGGCCTTTAGCTATATCTCCTGTACTAGACATTGTTGATGATGCTTTCTCAAAATCTAATTTGGCCCCTGATTCTTTCCCTCCTGCTCCCAGAAAACCTGACAGATATTACAGGGTTCCTGATTCTCACAAGTTCCTTTTTAAAAATCCTGTTGCGGATCCAGAGACTATTTCACAGGGACTCAAAGGCATTAAGGCTTCTACTGCTAAAAATCCTACCCCCTCAGATAGAGACTCCAGGGTGCTGGATAGATGGGGTAAGAAAGTTTACACTTCTGCAACCTTGGCCATATGCTAGTTTCATATGTTAAAGTATCAACAACATGTTATTGGATTGCTTAAACAGAAAATTATGTTAATTCCTGAGTACGTTGAAAATAAAGAATTACGGGATTTAATGCATTCTGCTGAACAAGTTGGAAAACATACTTTGCAATGTGGATTTGATTCATTAGAGGACTCTTGCAGGGCTGCTGTTACTGGGTCTGTGCTCAGAAGGCATGCTTGGCTTAAGGAGCAATCTTTGCCTGATCATGTTAAAGCTAAATTGTTGGATGCTCCCTTAAATCAGGATCACCTGTTTGGCAACAAGTCTGAGGAAGTTCTTAAAAAGATGGAAGATAAAGCTAAATCTATGCAGACTGCTAAAGATTTCTTACAAGTTCAGCCTCCTAGATTTAGTAGGCACTGGCCCTCTAAAAATTGGTCCTTTCCAGCCCCTTCCAGGTCTTCTCAAGCCAAACCCAGACACAGCAGAAACCCCAGGTTTCAGTCCCAAGGGACACACAAGACTAGGCAGTGGAGCGTTTCCGCACCCAAACCTGGGAGCATTAAGACCCCCCCCCCCCCATGGAAAACCGTCTCAATGACTTTAAGACTTTCAAGCACTTCCCAACTGAATGCTCCTTTAGATGGAAAGATTGGTCTGCAGGCCAAAAATTGGGAACTCATTACCCAGGACAAATGGGTTTTAAATATAGTATCCCAAGGATACAGATTTCATTTCCACACTTTACCAACACCAAGCGGGTGGCCAGATCTACCCCCAAATCAGTGGACAGAGGCCCAAAATAAGGTACTCTCTCTCTTAAACATGGAGTCTATTCATTTGGTACCAGAAGAGGAAAAAGGAACAAGGTTTCTATTTGAGACTTTTCCTGGTACCCAGAAAAGGCAATACATGGCGTCCTATCCTGGACCTTTCTATTCTAAACACCTTTCTGGTGATTCCAAAATTCAAAATGCTGACTCTTCACCAGCTGCTTCCTATGCTAGGCAAGGATGCATGGTTGGCAACACTGGACTTAAAAGAAGCATACCTGCACATCCCTATCAGGGAGTCTTACAAGAAGATACCTATGCTTCAAAGCAGGCTACATGCACTATCAGTTCTCTGCACTGCCCTTTGGCTTATCTACTGCGCCCAGGGTATTCAGAAAGTGCCTAGCTACAGTCATTGCATTTTGCAGGCAAAGAAATATTCAAATATACCCATACCTGGACGATTGTCTAATTCAGGCAGAAAGCAAGGACATTCTTTTCAGTCATCTGGCCTTTGCTCAGAGGGTACTGACTTGTCTGGGGTTCACCATAAACGAAAAGAAATCCCACCTGATACCCTGTCAACAAGTTATATTCCTGGGAGCAAGCCTGAATACAGTTTCCCAGATGGCTTTCCTCACACCAGAGAAATGGATACATTTGACAACTTACTTCAAACAAGTGCCCACAAAAACCCAGCTATCTGCAAGGCAAATACTGCAAGCCTTGGGGTTCATGGCCTCATGCATTCTTCTAATTCCATATGCAAGGTTGCATATGAGGAAACTACAGTAGTATCTCAAAAGCCTATGGTGTCAACATTCACAGGATCTGGAAGCAAGGATTCCTGTCATACCTTGCCTGTGCCTAGAGTTCCTTTCGTGGGCAGAGGCCTGCCACCAAAACAGGAGACTACCATTCACATTACCCCCTGCCAAACAAATCTTAACAACATACACATCAGACTATGGATGGGGGGGGGGGGGGCTCACCTGGCATGGAAGTGCATTCAGGGCAAATGGAACCGAAATCGGAAATGCACCTGCACATAAATCAAAAGGAAATGTTAGCTGTACAGAATGCTCTGACAGCCTTCAAGGACCACTTTCTTCCAGGGCAACTAATGGTAAAGATGTTCAACACCAACACCTCTGTCATGTGGTACATAAACAAACAGGGGGCTATGCATTCCTACCCCCTCTGCAGACTAGCCATGGCATTGTGGAACACAGCCTTGAGCTACCAAGTGAATCTACAAGCTCAATTCATGCCAGGAAAACTAAATACACTGGCAGATGGACTAAGCAGAAACCTCATGGACCCACACAAGTGGAAACTGGAACCAAGGATTTTCAACATGTTGACAAGCAAATGGGGGTTCCCAGATATAGACCTGTTTGCCTCCCCCCAGAACCATCAACTGGACAAATTTTGCACAAGGATTCCCCACAAGCAAGCTTGAAAAGTGGATGCTGTATCCTTCAGCCGGAAAAACCTATCAATTTATGCCTTTCCTCCTCTGCCTCTGCTCTCCAAGGTAGTACTAAAGATCAAACAGGACAAGCCAAGGATGATTTTAATTGCACCAGACTGGCCTCGCCATCACTGGTACCCACTCTTGCACAGTGTGTCATGCTTGGCTCCATGGCACCTGCCTCAGACTCCTTCCCTGTTGTCTCAGCAGGAGAACATGATTCTGCACCCTCAGCTGCAAACCCTGAACCTAGCAGCCTGGCTGATTACCTAATCTCTCCTTTACCATCCCTCAGTAAATCAGTGATGGATATAATTTTAGAAGCTAGGAGGCCTAGTACTAGAAAATCTTATGCTGCAAAATGGAAAAGATTCTGTGCTTGGAACCAATCTCAAGGGATGAACGCAGCAGTGCCCAATTTACCTCAGATTCTACAATAATTGACTGAGATGCTTCATAAGGGCTTGTCTTTTTCCTCCATCAAAATTCATGCCTCAGCCATTTCAGCTCATTATAGCACAGAGCCTTCCCTCTTCCCTCTTCTCTCACCCACTGCTCAAGCAGTTCCTCAGAGGGGCCAACAATCTAAGGCCACGCAGGAGAGCTCCAACTCCAGCCTGGGATCTTAACTTTGTCTTGGAGAAACTCACTCTTCCTCCTTTTAAGCCAGCTGCTACTGCAGATTTAAAATTTCTTTCCTGGAAAACAGCTTTCCTTTTGGCAATCACTTCTGCAAGAAGGGTATCTGAATTACAGGCTCTTATGGCAGTGGAACCTTTCATCATCTTTCCTGCGGACAGGGTGTCCCTCAGAACCAATCCCTCCTTCATGCCCAAGGTGGTATCCAGTGTGGCTTTTAATCAGTTCATTCATTTGCCTACCTTCTTTCCTAACCCACAGAACAAAGGGGAATGGATACTGCACTCTTTAGATGTGCACAGACAGCTTAGATTCTACTTGGACAGGACTAAACCTCAAAGGAAATCTGAACAACTACTGGTGGCATTTGCTGCAGGGACAGAGGGGAAAGCTATTCCAAAACAAACCATTTCAAAATAGATAGGCCACTGCATGCATTTCTGTTATAAGCACCATGGAAAACCTATCCCACAGGGCATCAGACCCCATTCAGCCAGGGCTGCATCCACCTCTACAGCCTTTCTCAGGGGCGTCCCTACTAGGGACATCTTAGAAGCTGCTACCTGGAGTTCTGTACATACTTTCAGCAAGCGGTATCATTTACCAATTTTCTCTAAATCCAGGGCTGGTTTTGCCACTGCAGTCTTGCAGGGCCTTATAGCTGGTCCTAATTCTATTTAAATTCCTCCTCCCAACCTTAGCATTGGGAATCTATGCAAATGTAGTGACTGCAACAGTGAAACACGAAGAACATAGTACAGTTGTGTACATTTACCATAAATGTAGATGTTTGAGTGTATTCACTGTTGCAGTCCTGGTTACCCTCCCTCCAGCCCCCTTTTCTTCCTTTGGCTATACCTCAACTCTCACTTACTATGCTCTAAAAGCTTTTTGGTGTATTTGCTTTTCTGTTGGAGGTATATCTTTGTATTTATAGATTTAATTGCTTCCCATTAGGGGGACACATGACATCTGGGGCAAGAAAAACTGATGTAATGGCGTCGGCTACATATTTTATACCCCTGATGACCTGACGTCATGGAAGAAGGGACAGTAACTGACACAGGACCCAAGACTTTGTTAATCAGGCTGACTGAGGGCTACTGCAAGCAGATGGCCCCCAAATGTAATGACTGCAACAGTGAATACACTCAAACATCTACATTTATGGTGAGTGCACACAACTGTACTTTACATGCAGTCAGGCTTGGAGACAAGCAGGTAAGTCTGGTAGCCTGTGGGAGACCCAGACAGACTGCATACTTGCAGCCAGGACTGGTAAGGTGGTTACTTCATAGGTTCATAGGTAGGTGCTGGGCTATCTGCCCGAAGGCATATATTAGCCCAGCCACATTGTGCCGTATTCACCGCCCCCTTGGTTAGTTCCGTAGGCCCTTGATCTAGCAGCTAGTGCCCTTGGCCCCTATCTAGTAGAGCTGTTGGTATGATCCCTGGTGTGAACTTTCTGTTACCCATCCACTCATCAAGGTTCCTCTTGAAGAGTGATAGTGAGGGGCTCTGTCTTATGTAGATCGGGACCTTGTTCCATAGCAAGGGGAGTCTTTGCGAAGGGAATCTATCCCTCCAGCATGTTCTATTCCTTGTTGTGCTGAGGTTTATATTCCTAGAGTGTGTAGCTCGAGTAGATTTGGTTTTGCTATGAGGGAGCATGTTCAACAGTTCTGGGTTGGACATGGCTCTGTATATTAGACAGAGATCGCCTCTGAGAAGGCGGTATGCAACAGAGAAAAGCCTTAGTTTTTTCAATCGTGCTGCATAGGGCAACTGTTTGAGGCCAGTAATCCTCTTAGTGAGGTACCTCTGTGGTCTCTCCAGCTGCTGGAGATGCCTAGCCAGGTACATTCCAATTGGTGCAGTGTACTCAATAATGGGTCTGATGAGGGAAGAGTAGAGTGGCACCACTACATCCCTAGATCTTGATGCGAACCCTTTCATGATCAGAAGGGTCACACAGAAGGACCTTGGCAACAGGGTTATCAAAGGAAAGCTGACTATCTACTTGGGCCCCTAGATTCCTTATTACTTCTTCAGATTTCAGGGGGTTACCTCCTATGTGGTAGTTCGCGGGTACTCTGTTTTTTCCAAAGGGGATTACTACGCATTTTTTAGCATTTAGCTTGAGACCATGGCTTTGACACCATGCATCAGTCTCATTAAAGCCCTTCTGGAGGATATCCATGTCGGCCGGAGACTCTATTATAGCACCCAGTTTGCAGTCGTCCACAGACTTGGTCAGCCACAGCCCTTCAATGCTTGCCTGTACTTCTAAGAAGTATATGCCAAACAGGAGGGGCCCCAGGACAGAGCCCTGAGGCACACTGCTTGTTACTGGTCTGGATTCGGACATAGATCTGGCTACTCTTACTTTGTGGGATCTGTCTGAGAGCCAGTTTGCGATCCATCTTGTGACGTAAGGGTTTATGCCCAGGTTGGTGAGTTTATCAATAATACCTGAATGGGGAAAGGTGTCAAATGCTTAAGCCGTGTGTACCTCCTTTCCCTTATCTATAGCCTGAGTAACTGTCTCAAAGAAGTCCACCAGGTTCAGGAGGCATGATCTGCCCTTGACAAAGCTGAACAGTGTGGGGTCAAGTGTTTGGAGGTTCCCAATCTCTCCATTTATGAGTTCCATAATGATTCGCTCCATTGCCTTACAGATCAGACTGGTCAGGCTTATTGGTCAGTAGTTCCCAGGGTAAGTTGTGGGCCCACCCTTGTGCAGCAGAACCACCTTTGCTGTGTGCCATTCTATGGGCGCATATCCTGTCAAGAGGCTGAGACTAAACAGGGTATTCAGATGCGGGGTTAATTCATTTTGGAGCTCGCGTATGACACAGCCCGGGACTCCATCTGGTCCCATGGAGGCAGTGTTTTTAGCTTTAGATAGAGCCTTATTAACCAATGTATCAGTAATAATTGGAGTTACACAATCCCCTGGAATAGTAATAGGCCCTGCAGGTGGTGGTGGTGGGGGATTTGCACTGAACCTGTCAGCCAAGATGTTGGCAGTGTCAGTGGGGTCAGTGTATTTTGTTCCATTTTGTACTGGCTCAGAACAGACCTGAGCATTTCCATTTAGGTTTTTGATGTAACCATAGAAGGCCTTATGGTTATCCTTGGCATCCTTGGCAACTTTATTTTCGAAATTGGCTTTAGTTGACTTGATGAGGGCCCTCAATTTCTTACTAACGCTGATCAGGGATGATTTTTCTACTTGAGATTTGGCCTTTTTTTGTATAAGTCTCCTCCTTTTATTGTATAGTTTGCTTATGGCCGGGGTCCACCAGACTGGTTTCTTGTTGCTTGAGGAAGGAGTCTTGGTTTTATTTGGGATAGCACAGTCCATGCAATCCTGAAGATGTATATAAAGTGCCTTGGTGTAGGATTCTGCATCCTGGATATCATTATCCTTCTGCAAGGGATAGTGAAGCTTTCCACTTCTGACACAAGTAGTTTGAAGTTTGCTTTGGAAAGTTTTTTTATAATGGTTTCTTTGACTGGGGGAGGTGGAGGGGTGAGGATGTCCAGGGTTATCAGTTTGTGGTCTGATCTGACCAGAGAGGGAGTGATAACGGGTGTGGTACAACGGGCGTCTATATTTGTGATGACTAAATCCAATATGTTGTCCCCTCTAGTGGTAGAACATACCAGTTCTTCAAGGGCATTTGAATTTATAAATTCTGTGAACCGCTGGGCATAGGAGTTAGTACTTTGGTAGTTCACCCAGTCTATACCAGGGTAGTTGAAATCACCCAAAATTATGGTGTTGGGTAGGACTTTTATATTTTCCAATGCCTCAAGGAATGCTGAGTGAGCATCTTGGGACATGGTGGGCGATCTATGACGGGCTACAACGTGAAATGTGGTTTTGCCTGCTGATAGTTGTGCATGGATGATCTCTGGGGCATCATGCTGCACCACTAACCTGGAGATGTGGGTATCCTTGATGAATATGGATACACCTCCGCCCTTTGTACTGCGATCCGGTAACTGAGGCCGGAAGGTATGGTAGTGCTAGGGTGCTCTCTGGAGCCTTGAACCAGGTTTCTGTCACTGCACAAACATAGATTTTCTCCATACTGAGGAGCGCCTCGAGTGCGTGCATTTTGAGGTTGAGACTTCTGGCGTTGAGCAGCATTACCCTTAGTTTTTGGTTACCTGTGCTGGTTACGGTTGTTGGTTTGTCCTTTGAGCCTTGCCTAAAAAAGGCACTATAGGGACAGCAAGAGCCTTGGCCAGTATTCGAAAGCCTAGGGATGACAGGTGCAAACCATCTCTGGTGAAACAGCGAAGCTTGTCTATCATGTCATCCCAGGCAGACAGACACTGGATCCCCTTAGAAAGACACCAGAAGCTTAGCCAATTGTTGAAATTGATCATTTTTTCTTTGTATTGTGGTATCATTCTAGGTGAAGGTAGTATGCTACTCAAGGTCAGGGTCATACCAGCTTGGGCTACATGATCAGAGAGCTCCTCAATGTCTCTTTTCATGTAGTTCACGGAGGTACGTCTTAGATCATTCACACCAACATGTACAATGACAGCGTCATACTTGTACTTGTTCTGGAGTGACCTAAGTGCCTGTGTTATGTGGTGGATCCTAGCACCCGACAGGCAGCTGACAGTAACCTTCTCCTTGTTCAGCCGTGTGAGTGGAACATCTGTGTGCCTTACTATAGAGTCTCCTATTACTAGCATGTTGGGTATGGTGTTTTGCCTTAGCGGCTGTCATGAGGTGAATTATGTGTTTTCTGGCTTGTGTTTGGAGGTGCAGGTTGCTTGCTTGTCTGCTTTGGAGGGCCCTGTTTCTTTTTCAGATTGGTACCTAGTGCCTCCGAATATGTTTTTGTGTATGTTTTGCCAGTGCTTGTATTGTAGATCCATGTGTGACTGGTGGTGTGATGCTAGTGTGTCTCTTCTCCTCTTGACTGTCTGTTACAGTCATGGGTTGAGAGCGCTTAGCCTCCAGCCTGGCTGTGTATTTGCATCTCTCACAAGTGTTTGTGTCTAGAGGTAAGAGGAGAGGGTTGTCTGTATACATGAGGCAGTTGTGACATTGCCTCAGGAGCTACCCTTTAGCAGTGAGACTGAAGATGAGCCACAGCTGCTTGTGGATACTGATGTTCCCTGGGACAGAGTGACTGCAAAGGTAGAGGTGAGTAGTAGTACCCAGGCTGACAGTAAGGCACCACTGTCAGAGGACGACATACTTCCTGTGGAAGGGGAGCTGGAAAGGGTTACAAGGAGAGAGTTGAGACTGCTCAACTCTCAGACCCTACATTGCAAGGACTGAGGCAGGTAGCTAGGGAGGCACCTGATTCTTAAGGAAAGGGGGAATCTCTATACTGGGACAAAGGGTTACTGTACAGAGAGTGGCCCCCTGAGGGAGGAGTAGAAGGTGAGAGAGTACAGCAGTTGATAATGCCTAGAGCCTACCGTCTGGTGCTTCTAGCCATGGCCCATGATATTCCCTTTGCAGGTGATATGGGCATAAAACGTACAAAGAGGCATATTATGCAGAACTTCTATTGGCCTGGAATTTCTAGAGATGTAACAGGGTACTGCAGGATGTGAGCAGTGCCAAAAGGTAGGCAAGGCAGGAGACAAGGTGTGAGGTCCTTTGTTGCCTTTGCCTGTGATTGAGGAGCTATTTCAGAGGGAAGTTATGGGTATTGTGGGTCCTCCAAGTACCCCAAGTTCCACAGGGAAAACACATATCTTAGTGGTAGTGGATTATGCTACACGATACCCTGAGCAGTGGCTTTGTCCTGCATTGAGGCAGAGAAGGTGGCAAATTGTTTGTTAGAGATTTTCAGCAGGGTAGGTTTCCCAAAAGTAATACTGATTGACAGAGGTGCCAGTTTCATGTCAGACCTGCTGGCTTGTCTGTGGAAGTCCTGTGGGGTGAAGCACATGAAGACCACCCCCTACCATCCCCAGACTAATGGTCTTGTTGAAAGATTAAACTCTACAATCAAATCCATGCTACGGGCATTTGCAGATCAGTTTAAGAGGGAGTGGGACAAATATTTGCCCCATCTGTTGTGTGCTTACAGAGAGGTTCCCCAGGAATTCACAGGTGTTTCACCCTTTGAGTTGCTGCTTGGGCATAGGGTGAGGGGACCTCTAGATTTAATTTGATATGAGTGGGAAGGTGAGTGCGAGTCTCACAAGAAGTCTGTTGTGGCATACGTCCTAAACCTCAGAACAAGGCTCAGATAACTCATGGGCTTGGCCCAGGAGAACCTGGCAGAAGCTCAACAACAGAAAAAGGTGTGGTATGATAGGAATGATCGAGCTAGAGAGCATGTTGTGGGGCAACAGGTAGTGGTTCTCATTCCTGTCAGACACAACAAACTGCAAGCAGCTTTGGAGGGACCCTACAAGGTGGTAAGAAAGGTAAGTGATGTTAACTACATGGTGGAACTGCTATGCAGAAGGCAGGGGCCCAAATTGTACCATGTTAACATGATGAAACCTTACCATGATAGGGAGGGCGTTGTGCTGAGCATTTGCAGTGGATTGCAGGAGGAGTCTGAGGGAGATCTGGCGACTGATCTCCTCAGTGAGGCTCGTGCTGACACCTCAGTGGAAGGGGTAGCAATGTCCCAGCAGCTTTCTCCTATCCAGGTTTGAGAAATCCGAGCAGTGTTGCAGGAATTTGCGGACATGTTCACTGGGAAACCAGCGTGCACCCACCTGGAGCAGCACCAGGTGGATACAGGACCCCAAAAGGCCTATTATGTAGGCCCCTTATAGAGTGCCTGAGAGAGAGTCAAACAGACTCTGAGGGATGAGGTACAGGAGATGTTGGAATTAGGGGTAATTCAAGAGTCCAACAGTCCCTGGGCCTCCCCAGTGGTGCTAGTGCCAAAGAAGGATGACAGCACCAGGTTCTGTGTGGACTGCAGGAAATTAAATAGTCACACAGAGTCAGATGCTTACCCCATGCCTAGGACAGATGAGGCCCTAGAGCATCTAGGTGGGACTAAGTATCTTACAACTATTGATCTTACCAAGGGTTATTGGCAGGTGCCCTTGAGTCCCAGTGCTAGAGAGACGTCAGCCTTTGTGACTCCTTTTGGCTTGTATGAGTTCACAAAAATGCCCTTTGGGATGAAGAATGCCTCGGCGACTTTCCAGAGGCTGGTAGATGATATCCTAGCTGGAGCAGGAGGGTTTGCCCTTGCTTACCTAGATGATACTGCCATCTACAGTCGTTCCTGGCAAGAGCACCTTCAACATGTCAGGGAGGTGCTGGAAAGACTACAGAGGCCAGGGTTGACCATTAAGCCAAGCAAATGTCAGGTGGGTATGGCAGAGGTCTCCTACCTAGGACATAGAGTGGGGAGTAGTAAGATAAGGCCAGAACCTGCCAAAGTAGAAGCCATTCAGGCATGGCTGGCACCTGTTACTAAAAAGCAGGTGAGGGCATTTTTAGGGACAGTAGGGTACTACAGAAAGTTCGTCCCCAGTTAAAGTACCATAGCTGCTCCCCTCACAGACCTGACAAGGAAGAACAGGCCAAATAAGGTAGTGTGGACCCCAGCGTGTGAGCAGACATTCCAGAAGCTTAAAGGAGCTTTGGGAGGACCCCCTCTGTTAGCCAGCCCAGATTACAGCAAAGAATTTGTTGTGCAGGTGGATGCTTCGAACCATGGGGTGGGGGCTGTACTTAGCCAGATTTCTTCAGTGGGGGAAGAGCACCCTGTGATTTATCTCAGTCGTAGGCTCCAACCCAGGGAGGAATGCTATGCAGCTGTAGAAAAAGAATGTCTAGCCATAGTGTGGGCACTGCAGAAACTTTAGCCTTATCTATCTGGAAGAAAATTCACTGATCATAACCCCTTAACATGGTTAAACAGAGGCAGCCAGCAAAATGGCAAGTTGCTAAGATGGAGCCTGGGGTTGCAAGCATATGATATATCTGTGCAGCACCACAGTGGGATTAGCAATGCCAATGCAGATGGGCTGTCAAGACAGGGAATATGGGGTAAGGTACACTCAGATAGACCTGACTTCCTCAAGCAGCGTTTCTCAAGGGTCACTTGAAAAACTAGCTTGAGTTCTCCAGGGGGGGGAGATATGTGAAGATTGGGTGAAGATAGATGAAGGCTGCCAGCCTAGCCAGATAGAATTTTAGAGATAATTCTGTCATCTGTACACATTAATGTAAACCACAGGCTTGTTGTCTTAAATGGTAAAAAATACTGTTACATGTGGAACTGAAAAAAATGTAACAGCAGTGCACTCTGCTGACCAAGTAAAGCATGTTGTGACCCTTTGATGTAAACATGGCTCTGGCCGGTCTAGATGAAGGAATTCTTACTATTGTTTTAAGGCCAGTGTTAATGGCCAGAATTTGCATGCTTAAATGTCCTTAATGGCTTTGCTTCCTGACCTGGTGTGAGCTTACTAAAGAATGTAGCCTGTTAGCCTGGGAACCCAGGGAAGTGTGAAGAATGATGTAATGTGAACCAGGAATGTGATTTTTAAAATAGAGAGAATAAGAGAGCATTAAGTACTTTTGTCTTTACCATCTAACTCATCAGCACTGTCTTGCTCTATATGTAAGTTTATCTTAGACTTGTGTTTTCTCTTGGAAATAGCTAGAAACTAGAAAGATTAGACTAAGTGTTCTTCTGTGATGTCAGAACTATACTACTGAATTATTGTAAGTATTTGTCTGTGATCTCTGAACTCTTCTGTAGCACTGTGTAGTAAAAAGTATTGTCTTGTGTTTTTGACTATTTATTAAATATTTTTAAACCCTTTCAACTGTGGCTGTTTTTGTAGAGATAAATTAAGCTCTTTAGAGTACTTGCATGTCTTTGGTAAATTGTACAAAGCCACTTCAATAGCTTTAGCCCTGGGCTATACTACCAACTGGATAATAATATTACACAGTAATAATTGGACACCCTTTTAAGGGCCTTTGAGTAGCTGATAAATATTAATGGGTGGTGGCAGCCGGTACTACTGTATAGTCTGGGAAAAAGGGGCATAGTTGGAGAACCTGTGCCAGCCTTCCCCAGGAGTGTCTGTGTGGTTGTATAAACTCTTCTCAAAGTGTGTGTGTGTGTGTGTGTGTGTGTGTGTGTGTGTGTGTGTGTGTCAGCTACTTGGGCAGGGACACAAAGCACTGGATGGACAGAGAAGGGTGCTGGAGGTTTTTGCTTGCCCACTAGGCTGAGAAATGGACCCTATAGCTGTGCCAGTGGGGAGTCTTATTCAGGACCTGGAGAGCAAGGGAGCTCTCAGCCCTGGACTGACTGTGATCTCTGTGTGCTCTTAAGGGAAATTGCACTTTACTGTGTGTATTTGTTATCCTTTCCTCCTATATGAGATGCCCCTCACTGGTGTTAGTGGTGAGGTTTGAGGCTCCTTGATTGCTGGGCCAGGGCATGGACGTCACAAACTGCATTGTATTTAAAACCACTAGTAAAGAAAATTAGGGACTAAGAAATGCAAGGATATAATTGGTACGATATTCAAGAAAAGCTGGTATTATTTGCAAATGATACTGTTTTTCTACAGGACAGAAGCAGAAAAGGACATCTCACTGTAGTGGAATATTCTGTGACAGTTCTTTTTTTTTTTCTGGATATAAAACTAATGAAGATAAAACGAATGCTGTAGCTATAAACTAAGTGCCCACACATGAATTGGTCAAGCAATACCCATTTTTATGGGGACATGAGAAAATTAAGTATTTAGGAGTATGGATTAAAAAGGATTATGTGATGGCAGCTAAGGATACGTGGGAAGAGACTACACAAAATATAATACAAAATATGAGAAACTGGAAGCTCTTGCCTTTGGATATGGATAGAAAGAAATAAGAAGTAAGATGTTTTTACTCCCTTTAGTTTTATACACAGGTCAGGTATATTTTTTTATCAACCAAAGGAGAAGTTGTAGACAGTAATTAACAAAAAAATTGAAGGATTTTATTTGGGAGGGGAAGAAAAGTGCAGGCTAGTGATTGCCTTCCCTATCAGGGATTGATAGAATATAGACAGAGAGAACGGGATAGAAAAATCCTAAATGAAAGACCTGCGCTGGTTGAGTTTTTAATTGAATCTAGAAAAGAAGCCACTGTTAAAAAGGGATAACTAGCAGGGCATATAAAATACTCCACAGTAACAACAGGAATCAATCAAAAGAGGTCAGAAAGATTGGGAAGAGAGATTAAATGTGCAATTCACAAAAAACTAATGGAAAGACAAATGACTCCCAAATATGCACCAATATTTAGAAGATTCAGGATTTTGCCTGAAATGCTTACATAGATACTTTTATAACTCAAGTAGACTCCAAAGAATTTTTCCTCAGGTACATGACAAATGTTGGAAATGTGATGAGCAAAAAACGGGTAATTGGGAACATATGTTTTGGGGATGTAATGAGTTGGCAGACTTTAAAAATTCCCTACAGAGTACTCTTTTCAGAAATACTGGGTGAGCAAATGAGTGTAACTAAGGAAATGATTGACTGAGCTGGGATACAGGATCTGAACTGCTAGACACAGTAAGGCCTTGCTAAGTTTAACTCTGGTGGCTGCAAAAAAAGCAATTAGTAGAAAATTGAAATCAAAATCTAAACCCACTACACTTGACATAGTAAACAGAATGAGAGATTTCTTTATGTTCACCTGAAAACCTACACTGCAAAAAAGTTTTTTTTTTATCCAAGCCAAAGATACTTTAGAAAAGGGTAGGTGTAAACTACATAGAAAAAAATGGAAACTGTGGGAATAATATATGCAGACAAATATTTTTGACAAGGAATGAGGTTTAAGAAAAAGCAGGAATTGAATAATTTATGTAATTTTGCTAAGATCATACATCACATTGTCATACAACCTGTAATGTTTGTAAATGTAAACTTGATAATATGGTTTGATTGCTGTTTTTTAAGTGTAAGTTTGCTTATGTCAAACGTGATAATTCAGTAAAGGTGTTTAACAGAAAAAGTCATCCAATGGTATAATGACTTTAACCCAGTCAACAAATTAAAAATAAAATAAACAAAATAAACCATAAAAATAAATAAAAGCCAGTACAGGTGTTAGGTCCAAACTGACTTGATAAACCACTGAATTTTCCTCATGTGAAGCCCGGCCAAAGGAATCATGAGAGTTTGTGCTGAGTAAGAGAAGCCATGACAAGGGATGTATCCAGCAGGCATTTCAGATACACTATACTGTAAAACAGAATGAGAGATTTCTTTATGTTCACCTGAAAACCTAAACTGCAATTTTTTTTTTTTATCCAAGCCAAAGATACCTGACTTGTGAAAGAATCTGCAAAAATCACAAGAGTTGTGTAAATACGGGAAAATGGGAATGCATTGCCACCTACATTAGGCTATTATAGGAGCCATGCACTTTGTAAACACTCTTGGAGCTATTGACAGCCGGGCAAGGCAGAAAACTGAAAACAAAGATACAAAAAAAAAAATCTAAAAACTGTATTAAATCTTTTGAGAATTGGAATGTGATAAACATCTTTTAAATCCAGAGTTACTGAAAATCTGTGAGGTGGAATGTGACAGGTGACAGAGACTGCAGAGAGAACATTTTGAACGGATTGTCTCTTCTTAATGTCATAGGAAATAAACAGCTGATCACAACTTCTGAAGGATTTAGTCCTGCCAGTGTAGTACATGAGCTTCCTCTGGACATCTGGAATGTATATAATTATTTCCCTCTTATTTATTTATTTTTTGTTCTGGAAAGAAAACAGGTAGTTCAATAGCTTGGCTCAAAGTAAACTCTAAAATCACTTTAGGCATAAATGAAGGAATTGCTCTCAAAGTTACCGTATCCTTGAGAAAAATTACATAAGGTTAACTCACCATAACAGCTTGTAACTCAGATAATCTCCTTGCAGAAATCAGAGCAATATATGCCACTGTTTTCCAATTTAAGAACTTCAAATGAGCCAGATCAAATGTAAAAACTGCAAATTTCTTCAAAACAAAACTAAGATTTCAAGAGTGAGCCACGTGTCTTCTAATGACGGATATGCAAACCCTCTTTCAGAAAAAATGTTTCACTTGACGTTGGTTATAAATAGAGACCTACGTCAGACAAACAGATTGTCAAAAGGTAAAGTTATGGAGATGACTGCTAAAATTGAAGTAACAGTGCTGAGACATCTGAATGAACTCTTCAGTGGCAAAAAAGTTCAAAATTGGGTTATGTACATCTGGTTTTATACTAGCATGCTCTCATCCTCTTCAACAGAGGTAGAATGCGTGTGAGAAAGGAGCCCAAAATCTTTTGTATACTGACCAGACATCCAATCCTTGGTAGGATAAATCCCATATAACTTTATACTACTGCATGCACTCTTTGAATGACTGCTCTGTCACTCATAGTTTGAGCATCATTCAAACTTCCCTTAATGCTTCTGTGACACTGGTACTCTGAGGTGTAACCTTTATGCACAATGTTGTCACTATGTTAAGTTCTAGCAGTTTATTCCTCCCAGGCATTTCTGTGAATACTCTTTATTTCTTAGTAGAAATTCATTTACTTCCTAGATTTGTACTCTTTTTGACAAGGATTCCTCCAACTACTACAGGTAGAAATTTCTCTGGTCTTGAATGAAGGGGCTTCAGCTTGCAGACTAACCACAACTTTTTACTTCTTTTCATGGCTGCAGTAAAATACAAGTAATTTGCTCTTTTTTTTTCTAATGGTTGCCTAACCATGCAGTGCAATGCATTTATTCTTTCAACCACCTTAACAAATGGCCTTTGTCATTTAAGCCAGAAGTATGTTCTCTGTGGAAGGCACTAATGCTAATACTGGATTCTTCAGGGTTTAATTTTTTTAATTCAGGCATCCTTAGTAAAAACATTTTGCCATTTCCTTGTGTTGTACTCAAGTAATGGCATAACCAACTTTACTCTGTCCTGCAAACAACACAGTGTTCTGTGACATTTTAAAATGATGTATTCACTTCTTTCCACTTTCCAAGTTTCCTTAGCAAATTCAAGCAGTTCCTTGGGATGTCTGCCATACAAAGGCTCAAATGGAGTAAATCCAGCTGAACCTTACAGCACCTCTCCTAAAGCAAACAATAAGTAGGGTAAACAACTAGTCCTAATCCTCTCCATCTTTGTCAATAGTCAATAACGTTTCTCAGTGGACTTCCAAGATGGCTGCACAATTGACAGCTTAATTTCAGTTTTCTCCTCATGTGAAAACAGAAACTGAGAAAAAGGGAGCCAGTGAAATTGCCTTTTTGGGTAAACTTCAGTTTCTGGCTAATGAATGCACTTCCTGGATGCCAGCAAAGAAAATCAACCAGAAAAAGGAGAAAAGAAAACGCTCACTGGGAAGAATCCTGAAGCCGTTCAGAAAAAAGTAGTTCAAGCTTCAACTTTGGTAAAAGAGATGGCTTCCAGTAACTTAGACAAAAAAATCAAATGCACTCAGAAATTGTTACAATAAGTGAAACATTGAAGGAATACATCAACTCAAATAACAAAAGGCTAGGAAAAACAGAAGATGCTTTAACTAGCCATTCAGAACAACAGATAAAAATGCAAAAATTAGAGGATGAAATTAAGTCAAGCCTAAGTACATGGTTTCTCAAGAAAAACTGTTTAAAAAAAATAACAAATTTAGTTAATTTGTTAATCCTCGTTCATTCCTTACGCATGGGTATCGGCTCCAACCTCGGAACCGAGCCGGCCGTTTTCCAAGCTCGTGTCAGCTTTAAACTCTCAAGCTAAATTCTTACCCACAATCCCCCTCTCCATTATCTCAGATTTCGTTTGCCGCATTGCCATTCGGTCATTTCAAGCTACTTCTCTTGAGCCAAGTACAGTTATTTGTTGTTTAATAGTCTTTTTACTTTTCTGTCAGAAAAGTTTATATTTCATTGTTTCTTACCCTATCGCATCTAGCATACACCTTTTCTTCAGAATTTTTTTGCTATTTTCTGTACCTTTTTACCGCAATGTATTTTTTCTTTACCATCGTTGGTAATCCTTTCCTTTTTCTCATACCTTCGGGTATTCTTTTGTACCATTGCTGGTACCTTTTTCTATTAATTAATTTGCTGTCATGGCAGATAAAGGTAGCCTGGGGTTTAAGCAGTGTTCTGATTGTGGACACAAACTACCTACTTCTGATGCATACTCTTTGTGCGTTTATTGTTTGGGGGCGTCCCACTTGTCTGTTGACCCGCCCTGTATTGTTTGTGAGAACTTTACAACTAGAACCTTGTTGGAAAGGAAAAACAAGCTGTTACTGAAGGGACCTCTTAAATCTCCCTTTTCAGAGGCTATTTCTGGGTCGAAGGCCTCAACCCTTCCTAGAACCCATAAAAAAATCTTGGATGATCCTACCAAAGCTAAATCTTTGCCTTTGTCCCCGGCTGGGGACTCCCGCCAACCAAAACCTAAAAAGGCTAAAATTTTGGCTCCAGAGCTCACTCAGTCAGTCCAGGTGCTTTCAGTGCCTAGACCTTTGGCTCCATTAAAGATCTCGGCTCCGTCTTCTCCTGCAGCCTTCACTTTATCGGCACCGAGGGGCTTCTCGGTTCAGACTATTACCACTGTATCGGCACCGACCATTCAGTCGGCGCAGACCTTGACCTCATTGGCTCCGAGACCTTCCTTGGAACCGACATCTTTATTGTTGAGTCCAGTTTTGTCAGTTCCAGCTTCGGTACTGACAACCACTTCAGCACCGATCCCTGTGTCGGTGCAGACCGTGACCTCGGCACTGATGACTTCTTTGGTACAGACACCCGTAGTACAGTCTCTCTTGGCACTGTTGTCCTCGGTGCGGACGGCTGAGATGAGCACCGAGGTTGCCTCTTCTGTGGACAGGCGTGTTTCTCCCTCAGTCTCCGTGAGGTCCACTGGAAGGCTTTTCGAACATGTGTTGTGTCTTGTGGATCAGGTGCTCTTGGCCAGAGGTATCCCACCCCTCAGGAACTATCCTTCCATGGGAGGTGATCACCCATCTCCAAAGACCCCCTTCTTATTCTCCTCCTTCATTGCCTTTGAAGTCCATGGATATAGCACAGTCTTCCCCTTCTGCAGTCTCCTTTATGGATCTCACGAAGGAACCGCAGTTGCCTTCGTGGCGAGAAAGTTTTCCTACAACTCAGGATGTCAGTTGTGACACGCATAGTTTGCTTCTTCACAGCCATCCAGGGACTCGGGGACAGCAGGCTGAGCCACTTAGGGGAGGGGTGACCCCTGTCCTAGACATGCACTTCTCTTCAGGTGGACCAGCCTTCCAACTGATGGAGAAGGCTTTCGCTGCTGCTGGCGATACTGGTCTGTCTATACCTCCGCCCTCCTCTGGTACACTGGTTTCACAAGTTGCACCTAGTTGACACCGGGTGCAAGGGCCTCAGGACATATTCCCACAGGAATCCCCTTTTCCGCTGTCTTCTCCAGCTTCTCCCGCTGAGGAGGTCCACCAGAAAAGTTCGTGTAAGAGGAAGCACATGGACTCCACAGAGGAGTCCCTCACTGAAAACACAGATTTCGATGAGGGCGAAGGATCCCCCCAGTCACCCTCTGAGGTATCCTTTGGTGATATCCTCGAAATCCTGAAACAGAGAGGTGACTGGCAGTCCTCTATTCTGACCTCTGAGGAATCTGTGTTCCTGCGGGCCTTTCACGCCCGGTCTCCTACCTCCTGGGTTACTCCACCTGCTGATGAACATGTCCGGCTCATCGTGCAGCATGCTTGGAAGGCTCCTGATACCATTGAAGTTATTCCCCAGAGGCTATACAAGATTTTGTCCCTTCCTGCTACGGATCCCCATTGGTCCAAAGGTCTTCCTGTGGATGCTTTGGTGGTGGCAGCCACAACAAAAAAGGATCTGGCAGAAGAAGAAAGTCAGACTGTCCATCCGCCTAACAAAGAGTCCCGGACCATGGACAGGATAGGGAAGTGCACCTTTGCTTCCTCTACCTTTACTATCAGGTCCCTGAATTATATGGCACACTTTACCAGGCTTCAAAGGGATCTGATTTCTGGGCTTTCTGAAACCTTGGCTGGTGCCGTGTCTGATGAGGTCCATGACAAAGTGGCCTCTCAGCTGGCCACCATTGAATCAATATCTAACTCCTCTATGCGACTGATATCTCACACATCAGAAGGAGCAGAGGGTTCAGCTGCAGTCCTGAGATGACATGCCTGGATGCACTTGTGCAATTTCGCGGAACCCTTTAAGGCTTCCTTTCTTAACGCTCCCATTGAGGCCTCCTCATTGTTTGGACCCAAAGTTAAAAGCACACTGGCCAGATGTGAACAGGACGGTAAGACCCTTTCTGCCATAGGTGTCCGTTATTCTTCTCCTCAACGTGCTTTCTCCTGAAACCAAAAGATTGGGAAGATATGGTTCAAGAAATCTCAGGGTCCTTTCCGTGACACACAGGCCGAGTTCTCCCCCAGAGGCAGAGGGGGAAACTCACAGGGAAGACTCTCCTTTCAGGGCAGAGGGGGTCCGCATAACCAGAGTTCCAGGATTCTTTCCCTGATCAATCCTACCAGCGCTCCTGAAGAGTGGGCCAACTCTTTTCCTCTGAAGGTGGTTGGGGGATGTTTCTCCTTGTACCCTTCTGCCCGGCTAACCATCACCAACAATTCTTGGGTACAAAGGGTTATAACCAGAGGTTATCATATCCCCTTCAATTTTTGTCCTTCCCCTTCAAAAAACCTTCCCAACGTTCCACCCAGTCAAAGGGAAGAAGCAGCACTAGAGATAGAAAAGCTGCTAGGAAAGAGAGTCATCCAAATAGTCCCTCCAGACCAGATAGGATCTGGATTCTACTCAAGACTATTTTTGGTGCCAAAGAAAACCGGGGACTGGAGACCAATTTTAGATCTCAGTGTATTGAACAAGTTTGTGAGAGCACAAAAATTCCGGATGGTCACAATACAGTCTATCCTCCCGCGTTTGGAAAAAGATAATTGGATGTGCTCGATAGATCTTCAAGATACGTACTACCACAGAAAAGTGTACAGGCCATCAAGAAGATTTCTGCGCATCCGTGTGGGAGCCAGTCACTATCAGTTCAGAGTATTGCCCTTCGGACTCTCTACAGCCCCCAGAGTGTTCACAAAGTGCATGGCAGTTGTCACAGCTAACTTGCGACTTCAAGGATTCCAGGTGTTTCCATACCTAGATGACTGGCTCATTTCCGCCCCCACCAGACATCTACTGGAAAAAACCATGGCCTACTCTCTCCTCGCTGCTCAAAGGCTAGGCATAACCATAAACTGGCTAAAATCCAATCTCACCCCATCTCAGTTGACAGAATTCATAGGGGTTGTCTTGGATACAAAAAACTGCAGAGCTGCTATTCCAGAGCACAGAATTCTAAGCATAAAGCAACAACTGATTCCAATCCTTTCAAGGGAGAAATCCTTGGCTCACTTGGTTCTACAGCTGTTGGGTTCCATGGCAGCCTCCATCATCATTGTTCCCCTGGCAAGGTTTCACATGAGGCTTCTACAATGGCTACTGCTTACCCAATGGTATCCTTTTCAGCATCCTCTTTCAGCCATGATTCGAGTAACCCACAGGTGCAAACAGGATTTAAATTGGTGGATGACACACAGTCTGTCACAATGGTCTCGCCCCTTCTCCCCCCAGCAACCCAAGGCCACAGTGACCACGGATGCCTCCCTGATGGGGTGGAGGGGGCTATGTCAGGCACAGACAGTCCAAGGCACTTGGTCCGAACTGGAGGCTCATCTGCATATAAATGTTCTAGAGCTGAGGGCGGTGCTTCTGGCGTTGCAAGCATTCCATCCCCTGCTGCCGTCTGGGATGATTGTGATTCAGTCAGACAACATGGCGGTGGTCTGGTACATCAATAAGCAAGGTGGAACCAAATCCTATCCCCTTTGTCGAGAGGCCATGAGAATATGGCAATGGGCGATGGCTACCAACCATTTTCTTCAAGCAACACACATTCCCAGGAGTTCCAACGTGATAGCAGACAGACTCAGCAGGTGCATTCATCAACCTTGCGCTCACAAGTGGTCCCTGAATCCCTTGATAGCGACGGAGATCTTCCACCACTGGGGCCGTCCTTGCTGCGACCTCTTTGCATCCCCGACCAACTACAAATACAGCAACTACTTCATCCTGATACAGTCACCCAGGGACACTCTAGTCCACGATTGACCCTCGGGTCTTCTTTATGCATTTCCACCCTTTCCCCTCATTCCCCACTTTCTGAAGAAAGCCCGTCAGTTGAAGAGCAAGGTGATCCTCATAGCAACATATTGGCCTTGACAGATTTGGTTCTCCTTCCTTTGGCCTCACCTATTAGATCGACCATGGATTCTCCATCCAACCCCAGAGTTGATCTCACATCCACAGAACCTGATTCATCCCAACTTGAACAGCCGGAAGCTCACGGCTTGGCTACTCCAATTTCTTTGATTGCCAGGCAGAATGGTCTTTCTTTACAAGTACGTGATATTCCCATTGCATCTCATAGGTCTTCCACTAGAATTACTTATCTGAGCAAGTGGAAAAGATTTACCTGTTGGCTGAAAGATAAACAAGTAGATCTCTTCTCAGCACCAGTGTTGATAATACTAGACTATTTGACCAACCTCTTCCAATCGGGTCTATCGGCCTCTACCATTAGAGTTCATTTGGCTGCAATTTCTAATTTTCATGAGGGTGTACAAGATTCCTCTCATGTCCCAGAAGTTGTGCAAGACCTTCATAAAAGGTTTGAATCATCTGAAGCCACCTTTTAGAGAACCTATTAAACCATGGGATTTATCATTAGTTCTACAAGCTCTGACAATGCCACCCTTTGAACCTGCCTCTTCTTGTGACCTCAAGTATTTGTCAGGGAAAACCTTGTTTTTGGTCCCCATTACTTCTCCAGACTTATTTCTGAGCTTCAAGTTCTATGTATCAAGAGTCCTTACTTGATTTTTCAGAGAGATAGAGTGTCTCTAAGAACTAATCCATCTTTTTTCTGCCTAAAGTGATCTCTGAAATGTCCATTAATTAAGCCATTGAATTGCCAGTTTTCTTTCCCAATCATTCAAACAGAGGAGAGTATTGCCTACATACCCTAGATGTCCACAGGCAAATTCGTTTTTACCTAAACAGGACTAGGCCCTTTCTTAAATCTGACCAGTTATTTTTGGCTTTTTCTGGACCTAGATTAGGATCTGCTGTTGCTAAGGTCACATTAGCTAGATGGTTGAAGGACTGTGTAACCTTCATTTACACACAATGCAATATCTTGTTGCCTACTACCATGAAAGCTCATTCGACAAGGTTGGTGGCAACTTCTGCTGCCTTCCATGCCAGAGCTTCCTTACATGACATCTGTGCAGCTGTAACTTGGGCTACACCTCATACCTTCATCAATCATTACAAATTGGATTTGGCCTCCAGAAGAAGAGCATCTTTCAGTTCTATGGTGCTCAGGAATGTCCTTCCATGAGAGCCTCCCAGGAATGGAGGTAGCTGGGGACTCTGTCCCATGTGTAAGGAATGAACGAGGATTAACAATATCAGATAAAGAAATTATGTCTTACCATAATGTTCCAGCTGTATTGTTGATCCTCGTTCAGTCATTACGACCCTCCCTCCTTCCCCTCCTGTGGTTTCTAGTGGGTCTCGCCATCCGGTTCTCTTAGATTATTTGACCAGAGGTAGCCTCTACCTTCTTTGACTTGCAAACTCAATCTGAGGTAACAGGGAGAGGGGGATTGTGGGTAAGAGTTTAGCACGAGAGTTTGAAGCTGACGCGAGCTTGGAAAATGGCCGGCTCGGTTCTGTGGTCGAAACCGATACCCATGCGTAATGACTGAACGAGGATCAACAATACAGATGGAACATTATGGTAAGACATAACTTCTTTTTCTGAGTGCACAGAGAAAACCTGAGATTTGCTGCTGTACCAGAGAAATTGGAATAGACTGTTTTAATTTTGTGAAAGCACAGATAAGCAACTAGACTGGTGTTCCAGAGCAAGACTTGTTAACTGAAAGGTTATATCGAGTGTATTACCCAAACCTGGTCATGAGAAAGCAGCTAAAACCTATATTACTAAAAGTGTAATCATCCCAGCAGAAAGATTTGACCTTAATAAGTCTGTGGCCAAAAGAAAAAAAATATTAAAAATTGGAGACCGCAGAGTGCTTGTAGAAAAAGTTTTATTCACTGTACACAAGACAGAAGAGAAGCGTATTTACTCCAGCAATCAGGGGATGTTGAGAGGCAGGTGGAATTTCAAGCTGCTGTATCCAGCTGTCTTCAGAATTTTTTTTTTTTTTTTGGAGGGGGATTAAAGATATTTTTGGATGCAGAACAGGCTAAAGATGAAATAAAAAAGAAAGTTTATCAAAGAAAAAGTGGGACAGTAAGCAAAAGGGGATTCGACTTCTCATTCTTTAGACAATAAAGCTCACAGAGTGAGACTTTGTCGGTGAAATATTTTCTATTGTTCTGAAAGGAAAATGCTTGAGAGACAGAAAAACGCACAGAAGTTTATTGAAGAATTAGGAGTAACTTGGACCGACCCAAGTCTGGTGTTTGGAGATGAAGATGAGCAGGAAGACCAGCAACAGTGAAATGAGTGAACAAATGGGAGATTATAAAGCATCAGTCACTTCTGAAATATGGCTTTGCAAGAAAAAGTGTTGGACAAGGACTGGAATTTTGTTAACTTTTTAAACTTGTGGACGGACTGTAAAGCATCTACCCCAGTTTATGAAATGAATGTTTAGAAAGATACTAAAGAGGAAAAAGATAACTAAGTAAAACAATTTTTGTTCTTAATTCTATTCATATAAAACATTTCATGAAATATAAACTGCATGCTGTATTGTAAAGCAGTTTTGTATACAGTCCAGTCAGGGGAATTTTAAATGTGGAAGGTACTTTCAGTGATTGTTGTGTATCTTAAAAATATTAAACTTATGTACTCTTCATAGCAATAGATCTGTGTTGTTTGTCTCATCTAGTTCAACCAGCGGGTAATCGGATCTGATGCCCGCCAGTTCTACAAGACTTGAGTTCATTAGGCTCCACCTCCACATCTCCTACCCACAATCCCTTGTTCCATAGAGGATACTTCAAATTGATAAAAAAACGAATGGCTAAAAACACAAAATGACTTTATTACATAAAAATCCAACTGGTAAGCACTTTCATTCCCTTCATGGAACTTCTTCGGGTCTGAAGAAGTTCCATAAAGGGAATGAAAGTGCTTACCAGTTGGATTTTTATGTAATAAAGTAATTTTATGTTTTTAGCTGTTCATTTTTTATAATTTTGCCTTTTTATGGCTATTTTCATTTGTTTGTTTGGAAGTTTCATAAGGTAGTATAGGTAGTATACCTCAGATTGAGTTTGTCCTCTGTTAATATAACACCACTGTAATACACCCACATAAAAAGAGGAGGATGAAGGACTCCAAGAGAGGGAAACAGTAAACCTCTCCTACTCGTTCATCCTATGATGAGACACTCACCATAAAGGTAGGGGCGGTAGGGCGGGAAGGTTGAACCAGACAGAGACAGACAACATGGACCTATCATCATGGCAAGTACATAATTTTCATATCCAACATTGTCTTCGTCAAATGTCTTCAACCTGCAGGACAGAGTCCCCAGCCACACAGCACCCATTGAGGTTCTAAGAAGAATATTCCGCAACATGGTGGACCCAAATGAAGCCCTGGACATAGACTGGATGTTTAGCTTGTAGTAAAATACACAAGGTGTGAGAGCCTACCCAAGTCACTACTTCACATATCATCTAAGCAGGCTTTGGAGAAAAAAGCTGTGGAAGTGGCCATAGCTCTGGAGGAGTGACCTTTAGGTGTGCAATGCAAAGTCTTATCTCTCAAGGTATAAGAAAAGGAAATACAGAGTGGTAGCCATTTGGATAACATAACTTTAGAAACTGGTCTACACAATTTAATTTGGAAAAGAAAACAAGCAACTGATTAAACTTCCCAAAAGATTTTGTTTTGTCCAAGTAAAATCTTAATTGTCTATGCACATCCAAATAGTGCATCAAGTATTCACCCTTGTTAGAAAAATTGGGAGAAAATATAGGCAGGTGAATAGATTTAAATTATTCTCAGTGGATATCTTGGGAAGAAAAGAAGGGTGCATGTGAGGGGAAACCCTACCTTTACAGATCACCAGGTATGGGGGAGTAGCCGACAAAGTTTGTAGCTCGGAATCTTACCTGGCCAAAATAACAGCCACGAGGAACAGTATCTTCCAAGATAAAAACTTAAGATCTGAAGTAGCAGAAGGCTCAAAGGGAGTGCTTGCAAGGACCTGCAACATGAATCCTATGGAGGGACAGAGTCATGAACGGGAGGACTAAAAAAAAAAGGTATCATGGAGAAACTCTTTCGAAATTTTCAGTGAAGCCAAGAGCACATTATCCCTGCCAACATGATAATTACATATGGCTGCCAATTACAGGATAACTAGAGCCTGCTTTAAGCAAATCTGCAAAGAAAATCAAAGACTATATGTAAGACAGTTGAAAAGGGATCAAACTGCTGTGGATCCAAACATCAACATATTTCCATTTACTTGCATGAACTTTCCTGATAGACAACAACTGGGAAAAGGACAAAATATGCACAACACTGTCCGATGGCTTGTGATTTCTGGCCATCAAGGGAACTGAAGAAACCATGCTGTTAATTTGAGAGATTAAAACTTAGGCAGATCTAGACCCGCTGGATGGGAAATGAGATCTGGAATGGGATTCAGTACCCAAGGTGGGTATCTCAGAAGAGGTCACACAAAAGAGAACCACACCGAAAGAGGTCAAAAGAAAGTGATGAGAGTCACTGTTGCTCTGCATTAGGCTGCCTTCTGAAGGAACGTGATTATCAGGACTAGAAGATATATGTATAGCAGACTGGGGGGGGCATACAGAAGAACATTTCTGGGTGACTGTCCCTGAGGAGGAATAAAGGTGTAAAAGATAAAACAAACAAGTTCTGCCATTTAGACAAAGCCAGTTATATTTAAAAAGAAACAAACTATATAAAGAAAAAAAAATGGCACCACGGCACTGAATATAATAATAGCTTTTATTTGATGCATGATTCTTGGAATCCCCTCCTCTAGCACTTTCATTTATAGTCTGTAGTATAAGAAAACGAAACTCATGAGCTGCATTAGCATTTCTGGGATATCTATATAGTGCATTGGTGTCTATTTGCCTATGTATATCTGACAAATGTTCACAGATCCGGTCCTTTAGCCTTCTATTGGCTTTGCCAATATAGAAGGCATTGCATGATTGACATATTGCCATGTAAACAATAATGTGAAGTTGTTCAGTCTCTCCTTTCATTCTTTACTGATGGGTTTGGAGCCGATCCCTCGGCTCCAATACGGCCAGTTGCAAAGCTCGAGGTCTTCATGTAGCTTGAGGCCAAGCACCTGTGAATTACCCCAGATCTAGTTTGCCGCTGCAACAGATCGGAGGTTCTGATTTAGCTCGGGCCAGATAAGCAGTTTTTCATTACAATTTGTAAAAAAGTTCTTGCTGGTTAGAATAATTAGATAGTTAGGATTGTTGATAAAGCTCTTATAGCTTTCAGTGTGCTTCCGTTCCCATTTGTCCTTTATAAATTTCTAGTTGGCCTCTTTTAGGCCTAGTTTAGTAGTTTTCTCTCTTGGTGTGGTCTGTGTAGCCTTCTGCTTTTTAGAGACTAGGCTTGGTACAGTAAACCTTACATAATCTAGATAAGGTTATTGTTTATTTTTCAGCTTGTTGTGTGTTATTTAGTGAACTTTGTCACATTTCTTAGATATTTATAGTCACCTAGATTTGCTGTGTGGTCTGTCTAGCCTTCTGTATTTTAGATAAGGCTTGGTTCTTATTACTGTCTAAGTTTACAATAAACATTACTTATTTAGATAAGGTTGTTGTTTCTCAGCAGCTATCTCTTTTGCATAGTCTGCTTGTGTAATAGTCTATGTTTATTTAAGGCTTTTATATTGTGTGTGTGATTTAGCCTGCTTTTATTTAAGGCTTGTGTGGAGATTTTCTATTGTGATTTAGTCTGCAATTTTTTCAGGCTTCTGTAAAAATTTACTGTTGTAGTTTTTTTTTTTTTTTTTTTTTTTTTTTTGTGGTAACAGTAAATTTTTTTCTAACATTATTATGGCTGACCAAGATAAGCACCCTACGTCTGGGTTCAAAAAGTGCCCAAAGTGTGGCCAAAAAATGTCTGTTACAGACAGCCACGTTAATTGTGTTTACTGTCTAGGGGCCCTTCGTTTGCAAGACAGTTGTGACATTTGTCATTCTGTCTCCTCTGGGGTCCTGCAAGAAAGGAAGAGGAAAGTAATCGATAGAGGCTTGTTGAGGCCTTCGTTTCAGGAAGCTTTGAGTGACCAGGATGGTTCTAGCAGGTCTTCAAAGTCTTCCAAGACATCGGACTAAAAAAAATCAAGGAAGCCTTCGACTTCGACTCCACTGCCCTGAGAGCCGACAGTCTTTACTTTTTGGAGCATGTCCCCAATCTTGGAACCAGTGTCCTAAGCGTCAGAGAGTCCAGTTCTCCAGTCAGTACCAACTTTAGTACGATCCTCTCAATCATCTGTCAGCCTGTTGGATCTGGATGTGGATCATGTGGTACAGAAGCTGTTATCGGCACCGGTATTAGCAAAAATGTTACCGGCTTCAACCCAAATGACTCTAACTATTCCTCCTCTGAGCCATGCAGGTCTTTCGGAGCCGGAGAAGGCAGGCCTGATGTTAGTGGAACCCTCGGAGCCAATGTCTGCTCCAGTGTCTTTGGCTTTGTGTACTCTGACGTCTTTGGTGCCTATCGAGGACTCTAGGAGCTGACACTCTCAGGTCGGGTCCGGGGAGGACAGTCAGACCAACTTTGCCTCTTGGGGCCTCGGCTCGGATGAGCTCGGCTCCTACCTCGGGCTCGGAACCCACTGTCCTGGTACCGGGGGTGTCAACGGTTTCTTCGGATCCGTCGGCTCCTTCGCATCAGAGCAGAGGTGCTTTCGATGCCACGAGGAGAGTCATGTCTCCTGGGACATCCTCAATGTCAAATCTGCCTTCCTCCTCCCCTAAAGTGCATGTGTCTGCTTCTGCCTTACACGTTCTAACCAAGCATAGAGACCCAGAGCCTCAGGAAGCCCCATTGGGTGGCCCCTGTTCTTCAGAGACCCCACCAGAAGCTCCCACTGATGAGGTTCCCAGGAAGAGATTGTACAAGAGGAAACACCTGGACTCCCCATAGGAGTCTCTTACATCAGATACTGACTTAGATGAGTCAGAAGGGTCCCCATGGTCCCCCTCTGAGGATATCTCCTTCACTGAGATACTTAAGATCCTTAGGCAGAGGGGTGACTGGCAATCCAAAAGACATAATAAGGATGAGTCAGTTCTCCTGAAGGCTTTCGGGTCTCAGCTCTCCACCTCTTGGGTGTCTCTGCTCTTCGATGAGCTGATGCAGCTGGTCTCATGAAGGGCGTGGGAGTCTCCGGATATTATGGAGCCTGTCCCTAGGAGGCCTAATAAATTAATTTCTGCCCCCCTTGACAAAACATTCTTGACAAAAAGGGGTTCTGGTTGATGCCATGGTGGTGGCGGCAGCCACCAAGAAGGAAATGTCTGAGACTTCCTCGTCTATCCATCCTCCTAACAGAGACTCCAGGATTATGGATAGATATGGGAAGCACATGTTTAGTTCAGCGACCTTTGCTCACTGTTTGCTGAACTATATAACCCATTTTACTAGGTTGCAAAGAGGTCTCCTTAAGGAGTTGGGAGATACTCTTCAGGGTACAGTAGCTGCAGGAGCTACTGACAAAGTTGCTGCTCAGCTTGCTACCCTAAATTCTATTGTCAACTCATCCATGCACCTCATATCCTATGCAGCTGATGGAACAAGTAGGACAGCATGTACTGAAGTTGCTCTTAGGAGACATTCCTGGATTCGCTTGTGTTCCTTCACGGAGCCCTTCAAGTCATCCTTCGTGAACACTCCCTTTGATGGCTCATCCCTTTTCGGACCTAAAGTAAAGGAAACCGTAACCAGGTGTGAACAGGATGGAAAGACTCTGCCGTTGGGGTCCATTTTTCCACCCCTACCCAACCTTATCCTAAAGGTCAAAGGGGAGGAAAAATGTGGTTCCAAAAAGCCCAAGAAACATTTCAGGACACATGTGGTGAACCCCCCTCCAGAGGCAGAGGAGGGGGTATTAATGGAAGACACTACCCTCATGGCAGAGGGGGTCTGCAACACCAGGGCGATAGAGATCATTTCTCTTGGAAGCCCTACCAGCGCTCCTGAGAGGAGGCCCGACTGTCTTGCTCTGGCGGCAGTCGGGGGTCACTTATCTTTGTACCCAGATGCCTGGCTCAGAATATCAAAAAACAGCTGGGTACAAAGTATCATTTCCAGAGCGTATTTCATACCATTCACCCCCCCCCCCCCATCATAAGAAAAATCCCGGACATTCCACCCAGTTACAGGGAACAGGCAACAATAGAGCTGTAAACATTGCTAACAAAAAGAGTCCTCCAACCAGTCCCAGCAGACCAGACAGGATCCGGAACTTACTCAAGATTCATAAAAATGGCCAGATCATCCAGGGATCATTTGCGCTTCCGGCTGGGAGCCAATAATTACCAGTTTCGCGCCCTGCCCTTTGGTCTCACTACAGCCCCCAGAGTGTTCACCAAATGCATGGCAGTGGTCATGGCTCACCTGAGGCGTCTAGGATTCCAGGTGTTTCCGTACCTAGATGATTGGCTCCTTACCCCCACCATCAGGCATCAACTCATTCAGGCCAGGAAGTCCACTCTGTCACTCTGCAATCATCTGGGCATTACAATCAACTCAGAAAAATCTGCCTTGTTGCCATCGCAACATATCATTTTTATCGGGGCAGAGTTGGACACCACCAACACCACACTAAGGCTTCCAATAGAAAGAGTCTCTCTTCTTTGTCAACAGGTCAGCATTCTGATATCAAGAGACACACCACCAGCATCAGAAATTCTGAAATTATTAGGCATGATGGCAGCAGCAATTCTAGCCATATCACTAATTTGTATGCACATGCAGATTCTACAATGGCTGTTGTTCACTCAATGGTCTTACCAAGAGCTCCCCATGACTCACACTATAATGATCACAAATTCTTGCAAAAAGGACCTTCAGTGGTGGTTGACTTCACTTCATGTCACGATAGGACGCCCATTTGTGCTACCCCCTCCAGCAGCCACAGTGACCGCGGACGCTTCCCTGATAGGGTGGGGTGGGGTGGGGCATTTTGAGGGAAAGACTGCCCAAGGCACATGGACCGATCAAGAGACATATCTGCATATCAATGTCCTGGAGATGAGAGCAGTACTTTTGGCGTTGCAGTACTTTCAGGACTCTCTTCCTCTGGGTGCGATTGCGATTCAGACGGACGACATGTCGGTGGTCTGGTATTTGAACAAACATGGAGGAACCAGGTCCTACCCTCTTTGTCGCGAGGCTCTCAGAGTTTGGCAGTGGGCTGTGTTTACCCATCACTTTCTGTTGGCAACTCACATCTCGGGGAAATCCAACATGATAGCAGACAAACTGAGCAGTGCAATCTTGTTGCCCCACGAGTGGTCCCCCAAGAAAGAAATTGCGGACAGGATATTCCGCAGGTGGTGCCAGCCTTGCTGCGACCTTTTTCCAGTCACATGAACACGAAATGCAGGAGCTACTTTGCCCAAATTCCCCCTCCAGGAGAAGCCCCAAGGGATGCACTTGTACACAATTGGCCTCCGGCTCTCCTCTATGCATTTCCACCAATCCTGTTGATACCCAAGGTTCTACAGAAAGCAAAATTCTTCGGAAGGACCATCATTCTAATAGCCGCTCATTGGCCTCATCAGATTTGGTTCCCCTTCCTTCGACTTCGTCTTTTGGAGGATCTATGGATTCTGGACCCAGTTCCAGACCTTCTGAAACACCTTGTCGGGGTCCTTCATCCCTCTGTGCAGTCCCTGAAGCTGACAGCTTGGCTGCTCCAGTTCCTATCATAACCAGGTTCCATGACCTTTCCAATGAGACAAAACAGATCCTTTTATCCTCTCATAAATCTTCTACTAGAAAGCTATATCTTAGCAAATGGAAGAAAGTTTCCATATGGGCCTCTAAAAATAATATCGATCCTTACCAAGCCCCTGTGGCCTCCATCTTAGAGTTCTTGACTATGATTTTTAACAAAGGAGCTGCAGCAGCAACAGTTCAAGTTCAATTGGCTGCTATTTCTAATTTTCATCTTGTATTTGAAGGATTGAATATCCTGTATCACAAGTTATCCAAAGCCTTTCTCAAAGGGACTTTTCATATTAGACCATGTGTGAAATCTCCCTATTCTCCATTGAATCTAAATTTTGTGCTTTCACGTATAATTCTTCTGCCATTTGAACCAGCTTCATCATGTGACCTCAGATTTTTGTCTTGGAAGGCCATCTTTCTGGTAGCTATTACTTCTCTCTGCAGAGTGTCAGAGCTTCAGGCTTTATCCATCAAGCCTCCCTATTTGATATTCCATGCTGATAGAGTCTCTCTTGAAACAAATCCCTCATTCTTGCCCACCATTTGCACTGAATCCAAGCTCAACCAAGTTATTGATTTGCCAGTCTTCTTCCCCAACCATTCTAACAATCTAGAGTATATGCTGCACAAACTTGATGTTCACAGACAGCTCAGGTTTTATTTGGATAGAACAAAAGATTTCAGAAAATCAGATCAACTTTTTGTTTCATTTTCATACTCCAGGAAGGGGAGATCAGTGGCTAAAACAACTCTGTCTAAATGGTTATCTGATTGTATCACCTTTGCATATTCAGCTGCCGGTATGCCTTTGCAACATAAGATTAAAGCTCACTCAATCAGAGCAGTTTCTACATCATCTGCCTTTTCTGCCAGACTTCCCATTGATAACATTTGTGCAGCAGCCACTTGGTCAAAACCTCATACCTTTATCACTCATTACAAAGTTGACAAGGCTTCCAGGGACAGGGCCTCCTTTGGATCCACGGTCCTGAGAAATATGTTCCCGTGAGCCACCAAAGATTGATGGTGCTTGGGATGCTACCCATCAGTAAAGAATGAACGGTGAGATTGAACAACTTCACATAAAGGAGTTATGTACTTACCATAACATTCCATGTGAATTATTCATCTCACCTTCATTCTTATGTCCCTCCCTCCTAGCCTGTCCTGGGCTGATAGATGACCAAGATGCTGGACCCATCCTGGTTACTCAAACCTTATATTCCTTTTTCTGGGAGTGAAAGAATGACATATGGTATTGGTATATGCAGCAAACAAGATCTGAGGTAATTCACAGGTGAATCATGGGATAGGCCTCAAGCTGTTTGAAGACCTCGAAATTTTCAGTTTGCCGTATCAGAGCAGAGAGATCGGCTCCGAACCCATCAGTAAAGAATGAAGGTGAGATGAACAACTTACATCGAACGTTATGGAAAGTACATAACTTCTTTATGTTTGTGTTGCAAGTTCCATAACATTTGGGTCTATATTACAAGACCGAAGATGCATTCTTTTGAATGTGTCTTGGTCGAACATAAAAGTCTGAAAACGCAAAATATTGAAGCGGCAATTCTTTCCTTGGCCACTTCAGTACTTTGCCATTTTCGGCACTGTAGTGCGATCTCGGAGTTGGTATATTTAAGTGGGGGGGGGGGGCGAAGCCCCCCAGTTAATGTAATGTTTGAAACTGTTTATTTATTTATTTATTTATTTTTTGTTGGAACAGCAATTTTTTTTTCCCTTGGAAAAAAATAGCTGTTCTGACACTTTGACATTGTCAGCTTTCGCTTACATAGGGTCGATTATTCACTGTTCGCTTTTTTAGGCGTTCGGTGATCTAATATAGACCCATAATATTTGAGGTGAAATAGAGTGTGCTTAATTGGATGAGTGATAGTTGTGTTGGTATACATGTGTTTACAATATTGACAATCAACATTTATGTGTGCCTGTTTTAGAACTATCCATTCTATTAATATACTTCTTTTGCTCCTTATAACAGAAGATGTTCTTTAAGGTGTTGGATTTCTTATAACCAAAGCTTAGATGGTCAACAGTTATATTTTTGAAACTAGGAATACATTGCAACATAAACCAATGTATTTTAATAATTTCGTGTATCTTCCTAGTATTAGGGTCATAAGTAAAAATATTTATTTTATTTATTTATTTTATTTTATTTTACATTTGTTGACCGGGCTAGTCTAGCTGGATATATTTCCATTTTCAGTAGAGGCCTGGGGAGAAAAGCTCCACATAAAAACATAAACAATGACACATATTGTTAATAAACACTTTTATAAAAAAATAAGAAAAAAAGTAGTAATATAAAATAAGATTTGGAGATAAAATTAACAAAAATTAAGGAACACCATCAAAGAGGTCATGACTAGAGTTAGGTCAGTTTCAAAGCTTCTAACTTAATTTAAACAGGCTATGCCCTAAGGCTCCTACTGTAATAGGAAAAAGGTACAAGTGGATAGAGAAGAAGGAGAAAAGTGTATAGTAAAGAGAGAGGGAAGAGAAACATCTAAAACATGTTTTAAGTGTCATCATCCAGTTCTGAATTAACTACCGGGGTATGTTATTGATCTGAAAAAATGGATCTAACTTGTGTTTTACTATTTTTTTGTATATCAGTAACCATTTTATGAGCCTCTTCTGGTTTATAGCCTCTTTCCTTTCCACAAAATCTTTAGCCATATCATCAAGTTGCTTATTCATGTTATCCCTGTTCGTATTCAGTTTTGCTACTCGTGTAAACTGATTTTTTAATGATATCGTGATGAGGATGCATACGACTTTTACGTAAATAAGTATTTTTCTTAACTTGCTTTTTAAAAAAGGTAGCTTATATTCGTCCTGTACTTCCTTTATATAACCATATATCTAAAAAATCTACTTGGGTGAAATGGATAGTATACTTAAATTTCAAAAAGTCAGTTGTAGAATGCAAATACAATATACGGTCATTAAAAGATTTTAAAGGACCTTTCCATATCAGGAACAAATTACCTCAAAACATCTATAAAATAAAATATGATTAAAGAAAGGTTTTTTAATGTCAGAGAGAACAAAATCTGGATCTTACAACAAAAGTAACACCATTTTTTTCTGCTTCTGCAATCTTTGCATAGTTTCAGCTAATAATGCTGAATGTGCATTAGTTTCAGTCATACAGAGATCATGGAGAATAAATGGATTATTAGGTTTACAGCACAATTATTTTCTGATTTAAAGAAAATTTTACAATTAAACCTATTTTAAGAGAAATGTAATAGGATTAGATAAACGATAGTCATTATTTACATGTATATGTATTTATATAAATATATTTGTAAGTATTCTATTGTTTCACTTGTTCAATGTTTTAAATAAATTTTCTAAGCAAATATGTAGTTTTAGATATTAGATAGCGGTAGTATTACTACTGTCCAATGTTTTATTAGTTAGTCACATGATCTTTTCACGTAATTGTATTTAAATATATAAATTCTGTTTGTAATTGTTTAGACAATTTTGCCTGAAGAAGCCTGTATGGTGAAAGTTCTTAAGTAGTGCTATCATATAAAGCTATTATTTTATCGAGTGCAGTGGTGCCGGTTATCTTTTTCTTTATATACTTTGTTTCTTTTTAATTATAACCTGCTTTGTCTAAGTGGTGGAACTTGTATATCTTTTACTTTTTTTTTTGTTTTGCCCATGGACATGGCATCCCGTTGCAGTCCGATTCCTTCTGCTAGCACCTTTCAGCAACCATCTGTACCTGATATAAAACAAATATTGGACATCACTGCTAATCCATTATTGGAAGCTATGACTGTTGAAAATGTTTCCCAAAATAGTCATCTAAAAATAATTATTCAGTTAAGCTACAAGAGTTTGAGAATAAAATGCAACAGTTTAAGCAGCTCCAGTGGCGGCAGCTATCATTTGATGTTTATATGAAATATAATATCATACCAAGAAGACTTCGCATTCTAAAGATGGCAAACTATAGAGATAAATACCCTATTCCCCTGCAGCAATGGCAAACTATTAATTTAAACTGTTCCATCAAGTGCATGTCACTTATGAATCAATTCTTTCAACTGATAGAGTCACAACTTAAAACAGAACTTGTGCATGACTATGAAGGTCTGTTTTTAAACATTGAAGCTAATGCACATTCAGCTTTATTAGCTGAAAATATGGAAAGATTGTCAGCTTTTGAGAGCCGACTTGTTGAAACAAAAAAAAACAAAAAATATCTAGAGACTTTTGTGACTTCAAATTAGGTGACATCTTTGCATGGTCCAATCAGTGCATCCATCACTCAAGGCAGAAGCAGGCTCCTATTCCACAACATAAAAAACATTTTGAATGCAACAGCAAGTGTCCAAATGGATAAAGCAGCATATTGATCTGTTAATACATTGAATTTTATGGGTATAACGAATGCAGCAAGTAAAGAACTTACCCTGGTGGATTCTAACATTATTTCTGCACTGGACCCTTTAGAAGGGGTCTATATCACTTAATCAAAACCACTAATGATTGAATCCCTATTCATTGAACCCTTTTTTGTTGAAACCACAAACCATCGAACAGACCTTTAAATGAAAATGTTCCCACGGTAAAACAATGGTAGGCCAACCTAGTGACCATCAAAAAAAAAAATGTTAAACGTACCCTTGTGGGGGGCTATGCCCCCCCCACACACACCCTCCACACTCCCAACTGAATACACCAACTCTGAGAGTGTACTACAGTGGGGAAATGTGCAAATTCCAGATGGTGGCCAACCATTGGTTTGCCCTAGGAAAAATTTTGTTTAAAAGTTCATTAGATTATTTGTGATTTTGACAAAGAGGGTTTGTATGCAGAGCATTGATGTCTGTGCTGTGACTGAAACCTGGTTCAAGGCTCCTGAGAGCACCCCAGCACTATCAGGTTATACCTCATATCATGCGTTCCGGCCCCAAAATCCGGACCGAACCACAAAAGGAGGGGGAGTATCCATATTCATAAAGGATACCCACACCTCCAGGTTAGTGGCAACACACGAAGTATCGGAGACCATCCAGGTGCAATTAACCATAGGTAAAACTGCCCTACAGTTTGTAGCATGCTACAGACTACCTTCTCAAACTCAGGAAACCCACACAGCCTTCCTGAAGACACTGGAGAGTATGAATGTCTCTCCAAACACCATCATATTGGGTGACTTCAACTGCCCAAACATAGACTGGGAACATTACTCAAGCCCCAAACCCTAGCCCAAAGGTTCCTGGAGTTCATAGACTCAAATGCTATGGAACAACTAGTCACCATTCCTACAAGAGGAGAAAATATACTAGACCTGATCATCACAAACATGGGGACAAAATGCTCCACACCAGAAGTATATCCCTCATTGGTGAGATCAGACCATAAATTAATCTCATTGGAGATCCACATCCCGCCCCCACCCCCAGCAAAAAAGACCACAGTGAAGAACTTCTCAAAAGCAAACTTCACACTTCTTAAGACTGGAGTGGTATCCTTCAAGGCCCCCGAGCCAGTGGAAACCACAACCCACGCTGCTGAAACCCTTACAAATGCCTTCTACGAGCACCTCCAGGAATGTATGGATCAAGCAATCCCTAATAAAATCAAGACCCTTTCCACCAAAGGCAGGCCCTGTCTGGTGGACCCCAGCCATAAACAAACTCTACAACAAGAGGAGAAAGCTACTACATGACAGAGCAAAATCCTAAAAGGGAAGGCATCTCTGATCAATACTAGCAAAAAACTACGATCACTCATAAAATCATTCAAGGCCAACTTTGAGAGAAAAATCGCTAATGACACAAAAGACAATCATAAGGCCTTCTTTAGCTATGTTAGAAACCTGGGTGGAAACTCCCAGATATGCTCAGAATTAGTCCAAAATGATAAAAAAATCACTGAACCCACAGACATTGCCAACATACTGGCAGACAGGTTCAGTGCAAATTTCTCCCCTCCCTCCCCCCAAAAGGAGAAATATCTATCCCACCAGAGTCTAACCTCCCAAACATCTCAGATGCCCAGGTGAGAGCTGCTCTCTCTAAAGCAAAAAACACAGCATCAATGGGACGGACAGTGCCCCGGCTGTGTGCTACGAACTCAATGAGGAACTAAACCCACACATAAGGCTGCTGTTTAATCTTAGCCTTACTACAGGATCGTACCCAAAGAATGGCGTCGGCAACTGTGGTCCCACTCCACAAAGGCGGTGCTTCTCGGACCCTGGAAATTACCGCCCATAAGCAGCGAGCCTTGTCTGCAAAGCTATGGAGAGGATCATAATGGAACTCATAAATAAAGACATTGGGGACCTACAGACACTGGATCCTACCCAATTTGGCTTTGTCAAGGGCAGATCCTGCCTCTTGAACTTGGTCGACTTTTGAAACAGTCACTAAGGCCATTGATGAGGGTAAGGCAGTTCACACAGCCTACCTTGACCTAGCAAAAGCGTTCGACACAATACCCCACTCGGGCATCATAGAAAAGCTCACCAGCTTAGATGTAAACCCATATGTCACAAGATGGGTTGCAAACTGGCTCAAGGACAGAACACACAGGGTTAGAGTTGCTGGTGCCATGTCAGACTCTAAGCCGGTCACGAGCGGTGTCCTACAGGGCTCAGTCCTGGGCCCCCTCTTGTTCGGCATTTATTTTTCTGAAGTGCAGACAAACCTAGGGGGATTGTGGCTGACAAAATTTGCAGATGACTGCAAACTGGGCACCATAATTGACACTCCATCAGACACAGACATCCTCCAGAGAGGTCTCATAGAAATGGATAACTGGTGCCAGAGCCATGGCCTTAAGCTAAATGCCAAAAAATGTATAGTCATACCCTTTGGGAAAAACAAGGTAACCCCTAATTACCACATAGGTGGTAATCCATTAAACACGGAAGAAGTTATCAGGGACCTGGGGACCCAAGTTGACAGTAACCTCTCTTTTGACACTCACATTGCCAAAGTGGTTAGGAAGACCTTCTACATTGCCCACCTGATCATGAAGGGATTCACATCCAGATCAGGAGAGGTCATTGTACCCCTGTACTCTTCACTTATCAGACCAATGATTGAGTACAACGCCCCATACCCGACACCTGCAGCAGTTGGAAAGACCCCAAAAGTTCCTCACCAAAAGGATAAAGGGGCTCAAACATATGTCATCGATGCCCGACTGAAGAAACTCCAGCTCTATTCAGTGCATACCGTCTGCTCAGAGGTGGTCTGTGCCTGACATACAAGGCCATGTCCAACCCGGAATTAATGGACATGCTCCACCTCAAAAAATCCAAATCCACCAGAGCCACGAGAGCAAGAGACTTAAACCTCAACACGGATATAAATAGGACGTGCTGGAGGGACAGATTCATCACCCAGAGACTCCCTAGACTATGGAACAGAATCCCAGTCCATGTGAGGCAGAGCCCCTCACTGACTCTGTTCAAGAGAAATCTTGACGAGTGGATGGGAGATCGTAGGTTTACCCCGGGAATCATCTCTGTGTCACTGCTGGACAGAGGCACAGCAAACTAATGGGTATAGTATTCTCATCCTAAGGGGTGGTGAAAGCCACACACACTCTGGCTAGGCTTATAAATGCCCTAGGGCAGATAGCCTAGTATGAACCTATGAACCTATGATGAGTAGGGATTTTATCATTAGTGGTTTCATTTAAGTTATATAGACCCCTTTAGAAGCACCAATGCAGTTGAGTCAGCCCTACCACTTACCACCTGAGAAATGGAACCGAAGTAGCACTTGCGGCCACTGCAGGAAAAGGCACTCGGAGCAGAGAATGTTGACCAGATGTCAAAACAAAAAGATAAGTGACACTGTAGTTAATTTGTCTATGTTCTTAATGAACTTGAGCTAAGACTGCTCAGTAAAGGTCTTACATTTATTCCTGCTAATTTTAATGATGTCTTGGACACTTTGAGTTTAAACTCTTTACTAGAAACATTAACCTTAAGTTGTTTGGCTTTAATAATTCTAAGGAGAACAATATTAGTAAAAGTAGTAGTACATTTTTTTCCAATCACTAATCCTGTTATAGCTGCATTTGAACAAGTAGTGGAAAATGATATTTACCAGTTAACTGAAACACACAAAAGTCATTTTTATAATTTAACCACAAATCAAAGAACAGCCTGAAAAACTTTATCTGCCAGTACTCATATAGTAATAAAGGCAACAGATAAAGGAGGAGGTGTAGTCATTTTAGACAGAATAGAAAACAACTGAATGACATTATAATGAATGTTAAAACTTTAGTTTACTATATGCATCTTAGCAATGAATTAACATTTGATGTTTTGGAGCATTTATATGTTATGTCCCCTAAAATACCAGTGTTATACAGTATACCAAAACTACATAAGACTTTGACGGCACCTCCTTTGAGACCTATAGTCTCAACAAGAGGCTGGATTACAGAACCTATTTCCAGCTATTTTGAAAATCAGCTTAACCTGGCATTAAATTTGTCCACTACAATAGTTAAAGATATAACACAATGTTTAGAACATCTTTATCAATTGGCACATCTAAATGATACCACTGACTGTTTCTTTGTTACACTAGATGTTGATGCTTTATTTACTTCTGTTTCCAATGAAGTAGGGATATCATTTTTACGAGACCTTTTTACTGTGTGTGCAATACATTCAGTTACACAAAGAAATGCTATCTGTGCACTTGCTGAGATTGTTTTAACAAATAATGTCTTTCTGTTTCATGAAAATATTTATAAGCAGTGTAAAGGTGTAGCCATTGGTAGTCCTATGGCTAGTAGCTACACAAATTTTGTCATGCATAAATGGGAATTTGATTTTGTTCTCTCTGACATTAAAAACCCTTTCTTTAATAATGTTTTATTTTATAGACATTTTGTGGATGATTTGTTCCTGATATGAAAAGGTTAACATCTTTTAATGATTTTGTATTGTATTTGCATTCTAAAACTGACTTTTTCAAATTTAAGCGTACTATCCATTTCACCAAAATTTTTAGATATACGGTTATATAAAGGAACTACAGGAAGAATAGAAACTACCCTTTTTAAAAAGCAAGTTAAGAAAAATACTTATTTACATAAAGGTAGTAGGCATTCTCCTCAAGTATTTAAGAATATCATTAAAATCAGTTTACATGAGTAGCAAAATTGGATACTAACAGGGACAACATGAGTAAGCAACTTGATGATATGGCTACAGATTTTGTGGAAAGAGGTAATAAACCGAATGAGGTACTTGTGTTTCTACCTACTTTATTTTACTTTTGCATCATCTTAAAAGTACTTAATTGTATTTATTACTGCTTGGTGTAACTCATTCTAAGCCTTTTGGTTTAAACACTTGGGCTTCGGACCAGTTGTTTTGCACTGAGAGGGTTTGTGGTCTGCACTGTAGTGGCAGAACAGGTAGCTTACATCCTTCTAGGTTGGGAACTGCTGATTGAGGGCTCAGTGTCTGTTATTCTAAAAGTGTATTCATTCTGGTTTAAGCACTTGGGCTTTCAGGCCAGTTATTTTACATTAAGAGGGTTCGTGGTCTGCACTCTTGTGGGAGGAGAGGCTGGAATCTGCCCTTCTGAGCTGGGAATTTCTGGTTAAAGGCTTATAGTGCATGCATATCTGAACTGCTTCTTACTGAAGTTGGTGCACCTTGTTTGCTGTGGCATAGACTGGATTCTGGCCTGCTGGATCCAGCTTTGTTTGTGTAACTTGAGCACTAATCCAGGCATTCTCTAAAGTATTCAATTGTATTTATTACTGCTTGGTAGTAACTTGATTAAAGTGTAGCTATCATTCTAAGTCTTTTGGATTAAGCACTTGGGCTTCAGACCAATTGTTTTACATTAGGAAGGTTTGTGGCATGCATTGTGGTGGCAGGACAGGTAGCTTTCATCCTTCTAAGTTGGGAACTGCTGATTGAGAGCCCAGTGTCTGTTATTCTTAAAGTGTATTAGTTCTGGTTTAAGCACTTGGGCTTCAGGCCAGTTATTTTACATTAAGAAGGTTAAGTGGTCTGCACTCTTGTGGGAGAAAAGGCTGGACTCTGCCCTTCTGAGCTGGGAATTTCTGGTTAAAGGTTTATAGTGCCTGAATATTTGAACTGTATCTTACTGAAATTGGTACACCTTGTTTGCTGTAGCATAGACTAGATCCAGGCCTGCTGAATCTAGCTTTGTTTATATGCTTTTTGTTTGTTTGCTTGTTATTTCCCTGGAATGCTAATTCCACCTAATCTGTGACTTCTCAGCTTCTGTGGATCACTAGTGATATCCGCATTGCTTACTGTACTTATTTCCTTGTTTCACTTGAAAGAAAGTTACTGTTTGTCGTTTTTGCATTTAAGTTACCTGTAACACATTGCACTTAAGTTACCTGGCACTTGCTCACTAAAGCAATTATATAAGTCAGCACTAAAATTAAAAGCACTACACCCTCACTCCCCACTGGCCCTTGTTTTCAATTATTAAGGAATTCCCAATATTATTCTAGCATGTCCAAAGGTCAGTTGTCAATCTCCTCTCCGGTCCAGCTGGTGAATCTGGGAATCTTGAGGCAATGTTACAACTGCCTCATGTACACAGACAACCCTCTCCTCCTCCCAACAAATTCCAACACATGTGAGAGATGCAACCATATAGCCAAACTGGTGGCTAAGCTCTCTCAACTCAGTACTGGCATAACCAGTCAGGAGGAGAAGGAAACCACACTCACTATAATTCCAGTCTCACATAGACCTACCACGACAGCAAACCAAACACATAATCCCACAAAAACATACTCTGAGGCTCTAAATAAAAATCTGCCTAAGCAACAGAGACCTCCAAAGCAGACACCCAAGCAACCGCTACCCCAAAACAAAACACATGCAACACATATCTCACAAAGCCAGTGTGCCGAACAGTCACAGCCCTTAAGACTAAACAACACACCTGATACACTTGTAATAGGTGACTCTATTGTCAGGCACACTGACGTCCCGCTCACCAGGCTGAACAAGGAGAGGGTCACGGTGAGCAGCCTGTCGGGCTCTAGGATCCGCCACATAACACAAGCACTCAGGTAACTCCAAGGCAAGTACAAATATGACTCGGTCATTGTCCATGCTGCTGTGAATGACCTGAGACGTACCTCCCTAGACTACATGAAAAGAGACATAAAGGAGCTCTCTGAGCATGTAGCCCAGGCCGGTATGACCCTGACCTTGAGTAGCATCTTACCCTCATCAAGAATGATGCCACAATATGAAGACAAGATGATCAATTTCAACAATTGGCTTAAGTACTGGTGTCATTCAAAGGGGATCCAATGCTTGTAGCTTGGGATGATATGCTCGACAAGCCACGATGCTTCGCTAGGGACGGCTTGCACCTGTCACCCCTGGGCTTTCGGGTATTGGCAAAGGCTCATGCTACCCCCAAGTGCCTTTTTTAGGCAAGGCTCAAAAGACAAACCCACCTCCATAGGTATCAGAAGGGATAAGAAACTAAGAGTAATGCTACTCAACGCCAGAAGTCTAAACCTCAAGATGCACGCATTCGAAACTCTCCTTAGCATGGAGAACATCGATATCTGTGCAGTAACAGAAACCTGGCTCAGGGCTCCCGAGAGCACCCCAGCACTACCAGGTTATACCTCATACCATGCTTTTCGGCCCCAAAACTTGGACCAAACCACAAAAGGAGGGGGAGTATCGATATTCATCAAAGATACCCACACCTCCAGGTTGGTGGCAAAGCACGAAGCATCAGAGACTATCCATGTGCAACTAACAGTGGGTAAAACTGCCTTCCAGTTTATAGCCTGCTACAGACCACCCTCCCAAACCCAGGAACCCCACTCGGCCTTTCTGAGAACACTGGAAAATATGAAGGTCTCTCCAAACACCATTATATTGGGCGACTTCAACTACCCAAACATAGACTGGGAGCATTACTCTAGCTCCAACACCCTAGCCCAAAGGTTCCTAGAATTTATAAACTCAAATGCTATGGAACAACTTGTTACCACTCCCACAAGAGGGAAAAACATACTGGACTAGATCATCACCAACATAGGGGACTCTATGCTCCAGACCAGAAGTGTATCCCTCACTGGTAAGATCAGACCATAAACTAATCTCACTGGATATTCACATCTTGACCCCACCCCCTGCCCAGAAAACCACAGTGAAAAACTTCTCTAAAGCAAATTTCACACTCCTCAAAACCGAGGTGGAATCCTTCAAAGCCCCCGGGTCTGTGGAAAATACAGCCCAGACCGCAGAATCCTTTATAAACGCATTCTATGAACACCTTCAGGAATGCATGGATCATGCGATCCCAAATAAAACCAAGACCCAATCCTCCAAAGGCAGACGTCCTGTCTGGTGGACCCCAGCCATAAACAAACTATACAATAGAAGGAGGAAGCTACTAAATGATAGAGCAAAATCCCAAAAAGGGAAGGCATCACTGATCAGTATTAGCAAAAAACTACGGGAACTCATAAAATTGTCTAAGGCCAGCTTTGAGAGAAATATTGCACAGGACACTAAGGATAATCACAAGGCTTTCTTTAGTTATGTTAGGAACCTGGGTGGTAATTCCCAGATATGCTCAGAATTAGTCCAAAATGACAAAAAATACACTGAACCCACAGACATTGCCAACATCCTAGCTGACAGGTTCAGCAAACTCCCACCCACAGGGCAAATATCTATCCCAGCAGAGTGCTGCCCCCTGACATCTCAAATGCTCAGGTAAGAGCCGCCCTCTCCAAAGCAAAAAACACAGCATCAATGGGACCAGACGGTGTCCCGGGCTGCTTCCTACATGGACTCCAAGAAGAGCTAAACCCAGACATAAATCTACTGTTCAATCTCAGCCTTACTACAGGATATGTGCCCAAAGAGTGGCGTACAGCAACAGTGGTCCCTCTCCATAAAGGTGGTGCCTCAACGGATCCTGGAAACTATCGCCCCATAAGCCTGACTAGCTTGTTCTGCAAAGCTATGGAAAGGATCATCATGGACCTCATAAATAAAGATATTGGGGACCTACAGACACTGGATCCTACCCAGTTCAGCTTTGTTTAGGGCAGATCCTGCCTCTTAAACCTGGTTTATTTCTTTGAAACAGTCACCAAGGCCATTGACTAGGGGAAGGTGGTCCACACAGCCTACCTGGACCTCGCAAAAGCCTTCGATACAATACCCCACTCGGGCATTATAGATAAGCTCACCAGCTTAAATATAAACCCTTATGTCACTAGATGGATTGCAAACTGGCTCAAGGACAGAACCCACATGGTTAGAATTGCTGGAGCCATGTCAGACTCCAAACCAGTTACAAGTGGTGTCCCACAAGGCTCAGTCCTGGGACCTCTCTTGTTCGGTATATATTTCTCGGAGGTACAGGCCAACACGGAAGGACTGTGGCTGACCAAGTTCGCAGATGACTGCAAACTGGGGGCCATAATCGACTCTCCAGCCGACACAAGCATCCTCCAAAAGGGCCTCATAGAAACAGACAACTGGTGCCAAAGCCATGGCCTCAAGCTAAATGCCAAAAGTGTATAGTCATCCCCTTTGGCAAAAACAAAGTGCCCACAAATTACCACATAGGTGGTAATCCATTAAGTACAGAAGAAGTAATTAGGGACCTGGGGACCCAAGTTGATAACAATCTCTCATTTGACAACCACATGGCCAAAGTGGTTAGAAAAACATTTTATATAGCCCACCTAATCATGAAGGGATTCACATCTAGATCAGGGGAGGTCATCGTGCCTCTTTACTCATCCCTCATCAGGCCCATAATTGAGTACAATGCCCCTTTTGGGATGTACCTTACCAGACACCTGCAGCAACTGGAAAGACCCCAAAAGTACCTCACCAAGAGGATCAAAGGGCTCAAACAGATGCCATATCCTGCCCGGTTAAAGAAACTCCAGCTCTACTCAGGTGCATACCGCCTGTTCAGAGGCGATCTGTGCCTGACGTATAAAGCCATGTCCAACCCGGAATTAATGGACATGCTGCACCTCAGAAAATCCAAATCCCATCGAGCTACGCGCTCGAGAGACTTGAACCTCAGCACTGAAATAAATAGGACATGCTGGAGGGACAGATTCATAACCCAGAGGCTCCCTTCACTCTGGAATAAAATCCCAGTCCAGGTTAGGCAGAGTCCCTCATTGACTCTCTTCAAGAGGAATCTTGATGAGTGGATGGGAGATCGTAGGTTTACCCCGGGTATCACTTCTGTGTCACTGTTAGACAGAGGCACAGTATACTAACCTCAAAAAAGGGCATAGCAAAATAAATTTAAAATGGGTGGCGAAAGCCAAACACGTTCTGGCTGGGCTTATAAATGCCCTAGGGCAGATAGCCTAGTATGAACCTATGAACCTATAAAATGGTTACTGATGTACAAAGCAATAGTCAAACACAACTTAAACACATTTTTTGATAAACATCATACCCCAGTAGTTAATTCATAACTTGATGATAACACTGACATGTTTTAGATGCATTTTTACTTATGACTCTAATACTAGGAAGGTACGATAAATTATTTTTAAAAAAATTGGTTTATGTTACAATATATTCCTAGTTTCAAAAATATAACTGTTGGCCATCTAAGCTTTGGTTATAACAAATCCAACACCTTAAAGAATATCTCATGTTGTACGGAGCAAGAGAAGTATATCAATAGAATGGATAGTTCTAAAATGGGCACACATAAATGTTAGGATTGGCAATAATGTAAATACATAGATAACAACACAACTGTCACTCATCCAGTTAAGCACACTCCATTTCACCTCAAATATTATGGAACATGCAACAACAAAAAGTATTGTTTAAATGTCAGTATGTCAATCATGTAATGCCTTCTATATTGGCAAAAGCAATAGAAGGCTAAAGGACTGGATTTGTGATCATTTGTCAGATATACGTAGGCAAACAGACACCAACGCACTATATAGACATGTTAGAAATATTAATCCACCTCATGAGTTTTGTTTTCTTATACTACAAACTATAAATGAAAGTGTTACAGAAGGAGGTTCGAAGAGTCATACAGAGATCATAGGGAATAAATGGATTTGTAGGTTTAAAGTACAGTTACCTCCTGGTTTAAATGAGAATTTTACAATTGAACCTATTTTAAAAGAGAAACGTAACAGGATTAGATAAACAATAATCATTATTTACATTTATATGTATTTATATCAATATTTATATATTTATAATTATTTATTCTGTATAGTTTCACGTGTTCAATGTTTTTAAATAACTTTTATAGGTAAATACATAGTTTTAGATACAAGATATAGGTAGTATTATTACTGTTTCTTTAATGTTTTATTAGTCACATGATCTTCTCACTTAATTGTATTTAAATTTATAAATGCTGTTTCTAAATTTCTAGACCATATTGCCTGAAGAAGCCTGTATGGTGAAAGTTCTTGTAACTAGCCCTCAAATAAAGCTATTAATTTATCGGGTGCTGTGGTACCGGTTATCTTTTTTTTATTATATACTGAGGAATAAAGGTGTAACAGCTGTTAAATCTGGTGTTGGAGAGGGAAGCAAAGACGTTGCAAAAACAGAGTGCCCCAGTGTTGAAAAATCTGAGTTGCTACTCTCAGATTCAGAGACCACCCATGAGGTAGAAGAATATTCCTGCTCAGACTGTCTGCCAGAATGTTGGATCTCCCTCGCATATGTGCTATAAAACAGAAATTGTTGAGATGAGATTGCCAATTGCCAAACCCTAATGGTCTCTCAACAGAGGATAAGAATGTGTTTCTCCATTTGTTCAGATACCAAACAATGAACATATTGTTGATCTGGATTGAAATCACACCCCTAGGGTGCAATGCAAGGAGGACAGCCTTTAACTCCAGAACACTGATGTGAATAATGGAAGACTTTTCTTGAATCATCCTCCCTTCAAGATGCCCCTCCACCACCCAAGAAGGAGACGCCCATGGTGACCATGGCCAATGGATGGGGAAGAAAGAATAGTTGTGTAAGAACTTACCATAACCTTTGATGTCCTTCTCTTCCATGTTCCAGTATTCATAACAGTAGGGAGTTGCTGCCAGCAGTGCCACCTTCCGGCCAGTATACCAAATTTATTTGTTTCTGGAGGGTACGTGTGACGTCCCTTGTCAGGGCCATAAACTGACATAAGGAAAGGTGACATCTGCAGGCATCCTTCTCAGAATGAGCTGCCGCATACAGTAGTACTCCTGTGGGCAGAAGGATCCTAAGGGAACCCTTGGAATTACATGCAGGCTAGAGTCAGGGAAGTAGGCGGTTTGTGTGTAGTGGAGACATTGGAGGTATCAGAGTAATGTCCCCCCAAGTCAGAATGGCAAGTAAAATGTTAACGGTAGAGGGGCAGGTGGGGGGGGATTAAATACTGCAACATAGAAGTGAAGGACATCTAAGGTTATGGTAAGTTCTTACACAACTATTCTGTGTCCTTCTATTCACATGTTGCAGTATTCATAACAGTAGGAAGAGTACCAGAGCTTTTAGGCATGGTTTTGGGTGGAGGATTGGGTTCCCTGGTCAATAAGCCCTTGAAGGATGGACCTGGCAAACCCTGCCCTAGCTCTAGAGACTAGGTCCAGTTTGTAATGTCTGGTAAAGATGTGGACAGAAGTCCAAGTGGAAGCTTCCAGGCTGGAAGTGTAGTCATTTCCTTTGAAAAAGGCAGCTGAGGAAGCAGCTGCTCTGGTAGAGTCAGGTTTGACTTGTCTGTGTAGGGATTTTCCATGGAAAGAGTAGCATTGGGTAATGGATTTTGAAATCCATGAGGAAATGGTTTGCTTGGAGACTGCCTTCCCTAGAGCTCTGGAGTGGAAGGAAAGCAGCTGATCTGATTTTCTGATGGGTTTGGTTTTGTCTGAAGTAGACCCTCAGTTGCCTGTGGACATCCAAGGAATAGAGAGTCCTTTCTGGAGAGTTTTGTGGTTGAGGGTAAAAGACTGGTAGATTGATGGTCTGGTTTAGTGAAAGTTCATGAACCTCCTTCGGCATATAGGAAGGGTTGGTCCTTAGGGCAACTCTGTCCTTTTGGAAAATAAGGTAAGGAGAGGTAACCATCAGGGCTTGGATCTCAGATAACCTCCTGTCAGATGTAAAGGCCACTAGTAGAACTGTTTTCAGTGTGTATAGCTTTAGAGCTACTGAATGAGCTGATTTTCTTCGTGTTTCACTGTTGCAGTCATTACATTTGGGTAATCTGCTGGCAGGTTACCTTCAGTCGGCCTGAATAACAAAGTCTTGGGTCCTGCGTCGGTTGCTGTCTCCTCTTCCATGACGTCAGGTCGTCAGGGGTATAAAACATCCAGCCGACGCCATTTTATTCAGTCTTTCTTGCCATGCGGTGCCCGAAGCAGAAGCAGTTCATAAGTGCTAGTCGGCCGACTCCTGAAATTTTCGTATTCGAGTTTCAGAACCAAAATCTTCAAACTAAAGCTAAGTACCCCATTGGGGAAACTTTTTCTTGCTCCTTACCGATGTCATTAAAAATTAATAATTGCATTACTTGTGGGAAGCAAATACCTCATAAGGATTTTCATTTGCACTGTATTACTTGCCTAGGCCCTGAGCACAACGTGCCTTGCTGTCGGTTTTGTGCTAGACTAAACCAATGCATTATTAAGCGTTGTTATATTTTTGCTTCTAAATATTTTGGTTCAAGATTTAATTATCCTGAAATGTCGTCGGTTAGCAATCCGACTACCAGAGTTCAGAAAAAAACGCAAAGAAAAAGACAGAGACAGACCGTCGAGGTCCAAAACTGATGACTAAACTTCTCCTAAGCCAGTCACTGGTTTGCCGGTACTCAGTGAGGCACTTTCGCAGCCCCTGATACCCGCTACTTTTGAGTCGCAGGCCTCTACTGAGACCCATTCGGAGTCTGGTATGCAGTGAGATTCTCAGAGTGTTGAACCCGCGGATGTCTCTCCCTTGGATGGGTCCGGAGCAGCAGAGCAGGCTTCTGAGGGTGTTTTCAGGCCTCAACATTTTTATATTAAACCAACGCCAGCAACAAAAACAAGGTCAAAAACATCATCTATGTCTAAAAACCTGACGCATGAGTCACGTGCTCAGGCCCCTATGCCTAAAAAACAGATGATCAAAATGGCTGAGGATTTAATTACTAACCCCCCCCCCCCCACCCCCGATGAGGCCTAGGCAAGGCACTGATTATGAATCTTCAGATCAGGTTTCCATTTCCAGGAATTTTCTATTCCACCCTGTGAGGATTCTGATGCAGAGGAATCTATACCATTTGCATCTCCTGCTAAGGATTACTCTTTTGGAGAGAGACTTTGCATACTTTAAGAGAACATTTTCACTGGGAGAGTCAGGACTTCTCTGAATCAAAAAAGAGGCTTAGGGATTTTCTTCTTCTTCCTCAGCATAAGCCTTTGGCAATACCTCCTGTATTAGACATTGTTGATGATGTGTTCTCGGAATCAAGCATGGCTCCTGATTCTCTGCCTCCAGCTCCTAGTAAGCCAGACAGATATTACGGGGTTCCTGACTCCCACAAATTTCTTATCAAAAATCCTGCTGCTGATCCTGAGACTATTTCTCAGGGTCCCAAGGGTGTAAAGGCCTCTACAGCCAAAAATCCTACCCCTTCTGATAGAGATTCCAGGGCGCTGGATAGATGAGGTAAGAAGGTTTATACATCTGCAACCTTGGCAATCAGGGCTTTAAACTGCCAGTTTCATATGCTTAAATATCAACAGCATGTCATGGGCTTACTGAAACAAAAAATTATGTTGATATCTGATTGTGCGGAAAATAGAGTTAGAGGAATTATTGCATGGAAAATAGAGTTAGAGGAATTATTGCATTCAGCAGAACAGGTTGGAAAACATACTTTGCAATGTGGTTTTGATTCCCTGGAGGCCTCCTGCAGGGCCGCCGTTACTGGATCTGTGATTAGAAGGCATGCCTGGCTCAAGGAGCAAAATCTGCCTGATCATGTTAAAGCTAAATTGTTGGGTGCCCCTTTGCAGCATGATACTCTGTTTGGTAATAAGGTAGAAGAGGTTTTAAAGAAAATAGAAGACAAAGCTAAATCTTTGCAAACTGTTAAAGATTTCTTGCAAGTGCAGCCACCCAGGTTCAGTAGGCACTGGCCTACTAAAAATTGGTCCTTTCCTGTGTCCAACAGAGCCACTCAGGGCAAATCCAGGTGCTCAAAAGGCTCCAGATAACAATAACAAGGTTCTTACAGGTCAAAGCAATGGGGTGCCTCCACCTCCACATCTGGAGGAAACAAAGCACAACCCTACAGTAAGCAGTCTCAATGACTTTCCTCTACCATCACCAAGCACTTATATTTTGGCAGCCCCTTGGGGGGAAAACTAGCACTTCATGCTCAAAATTGGCAGTTAATTACCCAGGACAAGTGGGTATTAAACATAGTATCCCAGAGGTACATATTTCATTTCCATACTTTGCCAATTCCAAATGGATGGCCGGATTTGCCACAAAACCAGTGGGTGGAGGCCCAGAAACAAGTCATGTCCATCGTGGATATGGGGGCTATTCAGCCAGTACCAGAAAAGGAAAAAGGACAAGGTTTTTATTCAAGACTTTTCCTGGTATCCAGAAAAGACAATTCTTGGTGTCCAATACTGGACTTATTGATTCTGAACACGTTCCTGGAAATTCCAAAATTCAAAATGATGACTTTACAACAGCTACTGCCTATGCTAGGCAGGAATGCTTGGTTAGTAACTCTAGACTTAAAAGAGGCATACCTGCATATCCCAATAAGGGAATCATGCAGAAGATACCTCCACTTCAAAGCAGGTTTTTTGCATTACCAATTCTCTGCACTGCCCTTTGGCTTATCTACTACGCCCAGGGTCTTTACAAAGTGCCTGGCACCAGTAATTGCATTCTGCAGACAAAGAAGCATTCATATTTATCCTTATCTGGACGATTGTCTCATTCAAGCAGAGGACAAAGACACTCTTCTTCAACATCTGGCATTTGTAAAAAGGCTTCTAGCATGCCTAGGGTACACCATAAAAGCGAAAAGAAATCACAACTGGTACCCTCTCAAATAATTACATTCCTGTGTGCAAGCTTGAATACAACTGCCCAGATGGCTTACCTCACGCCAGACAAACAAAGGCAACTGACAACACACTTCAAACAGATGGCAACAAAACCCAGTTATCTGCAAGACAAATTCTGCAGGCTTTGGGGTTCATGGCATCTTGCATTCTACTAATTCCATATGCGAAACTGCATATGAGGAAACTTTAATGGTACCTAAAAAGTTTATGGAGTCAACATTGTCACAGTCTGGAAACAATAATTCCTCTCATTCCCTACCTACAACAGGAGTTTCTTTGGTGGGCAGAGACATGTCACCAAAACAAGGGACTGTCATTCACTCTACCCCTGCCACCCATATCCTAACTACAGATGCATCAGACTATGTTTGGGAGGCCCACCTGGCAGGGAGATGCATTCAGGGCAAATGGAGCCCAAACCAAATGCATCTGCATATCAACCAGAAAGAGATGCTAGCTGTTCAGAATGCCCTGACAGTCTTCAAGGACTTACTTCATCCAGGACAACTACTGATAAAGCTGGACAACACCACAGTTATGTGATACATAAACAAGTAGGGGGGTACACATTCCTGCCCCCTTTGCAGACTAGCCATGGCTCTGTGGAACACAGCCTTGACTTACCAAATACACCTTCAAGCTCAGTTCCTGCCAGGAAAGCAAAATACTCTGGCAGACGACCTAAGCAGAAATCTTCTGGACCCGCACGAATGGAAACTGGATCCAAAAATCTTCAGCATGTTAACACAAAAATGAGGGAGCCCAGACATAGATCTATTTGCCTCTCCCCAAAATTATCAGTTGGACAAATTCTGCACAAGAACTCATCACAAAAAAGCATGGAAAGTGGATGGTCTATCCTTCAGCTGGAAAAACCTATCAGTCTATGCCTTTCCACCTCTGCTTCTACTCTCCAAGGTCTTACTAAAAGTCAGACAGGAAAAAACAAAAATGATCCTAATTGCTCCGGACTGGCCTCGCCAGCACTGGTACCCACTTCTAAGGAATATGTCTCACCTTCCTCCATGGTACTTGCTTCAAATACCTCATCTACTGTCTCAGCAGAACTATAAAATTCTGCACACTCAGCTCCAAACTCTGAATCTTACAGCATGGCTAATCAATTAATTATTCAAACAACACCCCTCAGTAAATCAGTGATGGATGTCATTTGGAAGCCAGAAGGCCTAGTACTAGAAAATCTTATGCTGATAAATGGAAGATGTTCTGTGCTTGGAACCAAGCACAAGGAATAGACACAGCAAAGCCCAATATTCCACAGATTTTACAATATTTGACTGAGATGCTTGACAAGGGCCTATCCTTTTCTTCAATAAAAATCCATGCCTCTGCCATCTCAGCTCATTACAACACAGCGCCTCCCCTCTTTTCTCATCCTCTGCTTAAACAGTATCTTAGATGGGCAAAAAATTTAAGGCCTCCCAGAAGTTCACCAACTCCTGCATGGGACCTCAATTTTGTGCTGGAAAAACTCACCCTGCCTCCTTTTGAACCAGCAGCTACTGCGGATATAAAATGTCTATCTTGGAAAACAGCTTTTCTTTTGGCAGTCACTTCAGCAAGAAGGGTTTCAGAACTACAGGCCCTCATAGCAGTGGAGCGTTTTATTATATTTTACCCGGACAGGGTGTCCCTCAGGACCAATCCTTCTTTTATGCCTAAGGTGGTATCTAGTGTTGCTCTTAACCAGACCATTCACCTACCAACATTTTACTCAAATTCGCAGAACAAGGGGGAGCGGATTCTGCATTCATTGGATGTACACAGACAGCTAAGATTCTACTTAAACAGGACCAAAAAGTCTGAGCAACTACTGGTGGCATTTGCTGCAGGGTCAGAGGGGAAGGCTATATCAAAGCAGACTGTTTCTAAGTGGATAAGCCACTGCATTCGTTTCTGCTATTTGCACCATGGTAAACCTGTGCCCAAGGGGATCATATCACATTCCACCAGGGCTGCCTCTACCTCAGCAGCTTTTCTCAGAGGGGTCCCAACCAACGACATTCTAGAAGCTGCTACTTGGAGCTCTGTTCATACCTTTACAAAGCATTATCATTTACCTCTCTTCTCCAAATCCAGGGCAGGCTTTGCCACTGCAGTCTTGCAGGGCCTTATAGCCGCTCCTAATGCTGTTTAGTTCCATCCTCCCATCCATAGCTTTGGGATTCTACCCAAATGTAATGACTGCAACAGTGAAACACGAAAAACATAGTACAGTTGTGTACACTTACCATAAATGTAGATGTTCAAGTGTATTCACTGTTGCAGTCCGGGTTACCCACCCGCCATCCCCCTTTCTATACCTTTTTCTGTCCTTCACTGTACTCAAAAGCCTTTGTGGTGTATTTGCTTTTAGTTGAAGGTAAAGTTTATGTTTCTAAAAGTGCATTTATATATATTTACTGCTTATTTATATATATATTTTTGCTCCCCATTTGGGACCTGACATTTGAGGCAAGAAAAACTGAATAAAGTGGCGTCGGCTGCATGTTTTAAACCCGTGACGACCTAACGTCATGGAAGAGGAGACAGCAACCAACGCAGGACCCAAGACTTTGTTATTCAGGCTGACTGAAGGCAACTTGCCAGCAGATTACCCAAATGTAATGACTGCAGTAGTGAATACACTCGAACAATCTAAACCGTCTATTCTCTATCTCAATAGCTCAGCACTTGCTCCTAAAGCATTTTTATATAGGTAAAGTACTTGTATACTAAACAAAGTACTACATTAGCCTAGAATCCCCTTGAGTACCCATTTCCCTATAGGTCCCTTCTGACTCAGTTACACAGCAAACTTTTTCACTTTTTCTAGCATGTCGAAGGGTCAGTTGCTAGCGTCCTCTCCTGTTCAGCTGGTGAATCTGGGCATCTTGAGGCAATGTTACAATTGCCTCATGTACACAGACAACCCACTCCTTCTCCCACAAAACACAAATACATGTGAGAGATGCAACTATATAGCCAAACTGGAGGCTGAGCTCTCTCAACTCAGGACTGGCAAGACCAGACAGGAGGAGAAGGAAACTACGCACACCACAAACCCAGTTTCACATAGAACTATCACAACTGCAAAACAAACACATAAACACACAAAGACATACTCGGAGGCACTGATCAAAAATCTACCAAAACTACAGAGGCCTCCAAAGCAGCCACCTCAAGACATAAGACATGCAACACATAGTTCTCAAAGTCAGTGTGCTAAACAGTCACAGCCCTTAAGGCCAAACACAATGCCAGACACACTTGTTATAGGTGACTCCATAGTCAGACACACTGACGTCCCACTCACCAGACTGAACAAGGAAAAGATCAGTTAGCTGCCTGTCAGGCGCTAGAATCCGCCACATAACACAAGCACTCAGGTCACTCCACAGCAAGTACAAGTATGACTCAGTCATTGTCCATGCCGGTGTGAACGACCTGAGACGTACCTCCCTGGACTACATGAAAAGAGACATAGAGGAGCTCTCAGATTATGTAGCCCAGGCCGGTATGACCCTGACCCTGAGCAGTATCCTACCCTCACCAAGAATGATGCCACAATACAGAGACAAAATGATCAGCTTTAATAATTGGCTTAATTACTGGTGTCATTCTAAGGGGATCCAATGTCTGTCTGCCTGGGATGACATGCTTGACAATCCACGCTGCTTCGCAAGGGACGGCTTGCACCTGTCACCCCTGGGCTTCCGGATATTGGCAAAGGCTCTTGCCACCCCCATAGTGCCTTTTTTAGGCAAGGCTCAAATGATAAACCTACCGCCCTAGAAAACAATAATGGAGAAAAACTAAGGGTAATACTGCTCAATGCCAGAAGTCTAAACCTCAAGATGCACGCCCTCGAAGCCCTCCTCAGTATGGAAAACATCGATGTTTCTGCTGTGACTGAAATCTGGTTCAAGGCTCCTGAGAGCACCCCAGCACTATCAGGTTATACCTCATATCATGCGTTCCGGCCCCAAAATCCAGACCGAACTACAAAGGAGGGGAGTATCCATATTCATAAAGGATACCCACACCTCCAGGTTAGTGGCAACGCACGAAGCATCGGAGACCATCCAGGTGCAATTAACCATAGGTAAAACTGCCCTACAGTTTGTAACATGCTACAGACCACCTTCTCAAACTCAGGAAACCCACACAGCCTTCCTGAAGACACTGGAGAGTATAAATGTCTCTCCAAACACCATCATATTGGGTGACTTCAACTACCCAAACATAGACTGGGAACATTACTCAAGCCCCAACACCCTAGCCCAAAGGTTCCTTGAGTTCATAAACTCAAATGCTATGGAACAACTAGTCACCATTCCCACAAGAGGAGAAATATACTAGACCTGATCATCACAAACATGGGGACAAAATGCTCCACACGAAGTATATCCCTCATTGGTGAGATCAGACCATAAATTAATCTCACTGGAGATCCACATCCCGCCCCCACCCCCAGCAAACAAGACCACAGTGAAGAACTTCTCAAAAGCAAACTTCACACTTCTTAAGACTGAAGTGGTATCCTTCAAGGCCCCCGAGCCAGTGGAAACCACAACCCACGCTGCTGAAACCCTTACAAATGCCTTCTACGAGCACCTCCAGGAATGTATGGATCAAGCAATCCCTAATAAAATCAAGACCCTTTCCACCAAAGGCAGGTGCCCTGTCTGGTGGACCCCAGCCATAAACAAACTCTACAACAAGAGGAGAAAGCTACTACATGACAGAGCAAAATCCCTAAAAGGGAAGGCATCTCTGATCAATACTAGCAAAAAACTACGATCACTCATAAAATCATTCAAGGCCAACTTTGAGAGAAAAATCGCTAATGACACAAAAGACAATCATAAGGCCTTCTTTAGCTATGTTAGAAACCTGGGTGGAAACTCCCAGATATGCTCAGAATTAGTCCAAAATGATAAAAAGATCAGTGAACCCACAGACATTGCCAACATAGTGGCAGACAGGTTCAGTGCAAATTTCTCCCTCCCTCCCCAAAAGGAGAAATATCTATCCCACCAGAGTCTAACCTCCCAAACATCTCAGATGCCCAGGTGAGAGCGGCTCTCTCTAAAGCAAAAAAACACAGCATCAATGGGACGGACAGTGCCCCGGCTGTGAGCTACACGAACTCAATGAGGAACTAAACCCACACATAAGGCTGCTGTTTAATCTTAGCCTTACTACAGGATACGCCCAAAGAATGGCGTCGGCAACTGTGGTCCCACTCCACAAAGGCGGTGCTTCTACGGACCCTGGAAATTACCGCCCATAAGCTTGACGAGCCTTGTCTGCAAAGCTATGGAGAGGATCATAATGGAACTCATAAATAAAGACATTGGGGACCTACAGACACTGGATCCTACCCAATTTGGCTTTGTCAAGGGCAGATCCTGCCTCTTGAACTTGGTCGACTTTTTCGAAACAGTCACTAAGGCCATTGATGAGGGTAAGGCAGTTCACACAGCCTACCTTGACCTAGCAAAAGCGTTCGACACAATACCCCACTCGGGCATCATAGAAAAGCTCACCAGCTTAGATGTAAACCCATATGTCACAAGATGGGTTGCAAACTGGCTCAAGGACAGAACACACAGGGTTAGAGTTGCTGGTGCCATGTCAGACTCTAAGCCGGTCACGAGCGGTGTCCTACAGGGCTCAGTCCTGGGCCCCCTCTTGTTCGGCATTTATTTTTCTGAAGTGCAGACAAACCTAGGGGGATTGTGGCTGACAAAATTTGCAGATGACTGCAAACTGGGCACCATAATTGACACTCCATCAGACACAGACATCCTCCAGAGAGGTCTCATAGAAATGGATAACTGGTGCCAGAGCCATGGCCTTAAGCTAAATGCCAAAAATGTATAGTCATACCCTTTGGGAAAAACAAGGTAACCCCTAATTACCACATAGGTGGTAATCCATTAAACACGGAAGAAGTTATCAGGGACCTGGGGACCCAAGTTGACAGTAACCTCTCTTTTGACACTCACATTGCCAAAGTGGTTAGGAAGACCTTCTACATTGCCCACCTGATCATGAAGGGATTCACATCCAGATCAGGAGAGGTCATTGTACCCCTGTACTCTTCACTTATCAGACCAATGATTGAGTACAACGCCCCATTGAATGTACCTTACCCGACACCTGCAGCAGTTGGAAAGACCCCAAAAGTTCCTCACCAAAAGGATAAAGGGGCTCAAACATATGTCATCACGATGCCCGACTGAAGAAACTCCAGCTCTATTCAGTCGCATACCGTCTGCTCAGAGGTGATCTGTGCCTGACATACAAGGCCATGTCCAACCCGGAATTAATGGGCATGCTCCACCTCAAAAATCCAAATCCACCAGAGCCACGAGAGCAAGGGACTTAAAGCTCAACACGGATATAAATAGGGCGTGCTGGAGGGACAGATTCATCACCCAGAGACTCCTAGACTATGGAACAGAATCCCAGTCCATGTGAGGCAGAGCCCCTCACTGACTCTGTTCAAGAGAAATCTTGGCGAGTGGATGGGAGATCGTAGGTTTACCCCGGGAATCATCTCTGTGTCACTGCTGGACAGAGGCACAGCAAACTAATGGGTATAGTATTCTCATCCTAAGGGGTGGTGAAAGCCACACACACTCTGGCTAGGCTTATAAATGCCCTAGGGCAGATAGCCTAGTATGAACCTATGAACCTATGGTGAGTAGGGATTTTATCATTAGTGGTTTCATTTAAGTTATATAGACCCCTTTAGAAGCACCAATGCAGTTGAGTCAGCCCTACCACTTACCACCTGAGAAATGGAACCGAAGTAGCACTTGCGGCCACTGCAGGAAAAGGCACTCGGAGCAGAGAATGTTGACCAGACGTCAAAACAAAAAGATAAGTGACACTGTAGTTAATTTGTCTATGTTCTTAATGAACTTGAGCTAAGACTGCTCAGTAAAGGTCTTACATTTATTCCTGCTAATTTTAATGATGTCTTGGACACTTTGAGTTTAAACTCTTTACTAGAAACATTAACCTTAAGTTGTTTGGCTTTAATAATTCTAAGGAGAACAATATTAGTAAAAGTAGTAGTACATTTTTTTCCAATCACTAATCCTGTTATAGCTGCATTTGAACAAGTAGTGGAAAATGATATTTACCAGTTAACTGAAACACACAAGTCATTTTTATAATTTAACCACAAATCAAAGAACAGCCTGAAAAACTTTATCTGCCAGTACTCATATAGTAATAAAGGCAACAGATAAAGGAGGAGGTGTAGTCATTTTAGACAGAATAGAAAACAACTGAATGACATTATAATGAATGTTAATACTTTAGTTTACTATATGCATCTTAGCAATGAATTAACATTTGATGTTTTGGAGCATTTATATGTTATGTCCCCTAAAATACCAGTGTTATACAGTATATCAAAACTACATAAGACTTTGACGGCACCTCCTTTGAGACCTATAGTCTCAACAAGAGGCTGGATTACAGAACCTATTTCCAGCTATTTTGAAAATCAGCTTAACCTGGCATTAAATTTGTCCACTACAATAGTTAAAGATATAACACAATGTTTAGAACATCTTTATCAATTGGCACATCTAAATGATACCACTGACTGTTTCTTTGTTACACTAGATGTTGATGCTTTATTTACTTCTGTTTCCAATGAAGTAGGGATATCATTTTTACGAGACCTTTTTACTATGTGTGCAATACATTCAATTACACAAAGAAATGCTATCTGTGCACTTGCTGAGATTGTTTTAACAAATAATGTCTTTCTGTTTCATGAAAATATTTATAAGCAGTGTAAAGGTGTAGCCATGGGTACTCCTATGGCTAGTAGCTACACAAATTTTGTCATGCATAAATGGGAATTTGATTTTGTTCTCTCTGACATTAAAAACCCTTTCTTTAATAATGTTTTATTTTATAGACGTTTTGTGGATGATTTGTTCCTGATATGAAAAGGTTAACATCTTTTAATGATTTTGTATTGTATTTGCATTCTAAAACTGACTTTTTCAAATTTAAGCGTACTATCCATTTCACCAAAATTTTTAGATATACGGTTATATAAAGGAACTACAGGAAGAATAGAAACTACCCTTTTTAAAAAGCAAGTTAAGAAAAATACTTATTTACATAAAGGTAGTAGGCATTCTCCTCAAGTATTTAAGAATATCATTAAAATCAGTTTACATGAGTAGCAAAATTGGATACTAACAGGGACAACATGAGTAAGCAACTTGATGATATGGCTACAGATTTTGTGGAAAGAGGTAATAAACCGAATGAGGTACTTGTGTTTCTACCTACTTTATTTTACTTTTGCATCATCTTAAAAGTACTTAATTGTATTTATTACTGCTTGGTGTAACTCATTCTAATCCTTTTGGTTTAAACACTTGGGCTTCGGACCAGTTGTTTTGCACTGAGAGGGTTTGTGGTCTGCACTGTAGTGGCAGAACAGGTAGCTTACATCCTTCTAGGTTGGGAACTGCTGATTGAGGGCTCAGTGTCTGTTATTCTAAAAGTGTATTAATTCTGGTTTAAGCACTTGGGCTTTCAGGCCAGTTATTTTACATTAAGAGGGTTCGTGGTCTGCACTCTTGTGGGAGGAGAGGCTGGAATCTGCCCTTCTGAGCTGGGAATTTCTGGTTAAAGGCTTATAGTGCATGCATATCTGAACTGCTTCTTACTGAAGTTGGTGCACCTTGTTTGCTGTGGCATAGACTGGATTCTGGCCTGCTGGATCCAGCTTTGTTTGTGTAACTTGAGCACTAATCCAGGCATTCTCTAAAGTATTCAATTGTATTTATTACTGCTTGGTAGTAACTTGATTAAAGTGTAGCTATCATTCTAAGTCTTTTGGATTAAGCACTTGGGCTTCAGACCAATTGTTTTACATTAGGAAGGTTTGTGGCATGCATTGTGGTGGCAGGACAGGTAGCTTTCATCCTTCTAAGTTGGGAACTGCTGATTGAGAGCCCAGTGTCTGTTATTCTTAAAGTGTATTAGTTCTGGTTTAAGCACTTGGGCTTCAGGCCAGTTATTTTACATTAAGAAGGTTCGTGGTCTGCACTCTTGTGGGAGAAAAGGCTGGACTCTGCCCTTCTGAGCTGGGAATTTCTGGTTAAAGGTTTATAGTGCCTGAATATTTGAACTGTATCTTACTGAAATTGGTACACCTTGTTTGCTGTAGCATAGACTAGATCCAGGCCTGCTGAATCTAGCTTTGTTTATATGCTTTTGTTTGTTTGCTTGTTATTTCCCTGGAATGCTAATTCCACCTAATCTGTGACTTCTCAGCTTCTGTGGATCACTAGTGATATCCGCATTGCTTACTGTACTTATTTCCTTGTTTCACTTGAAAGAAAGTTACTGTTTGTCGTTTTGCATTTAAGTTACCTGTAACACATTGCACTTAAGTTACCTGGCACTTGCTCACTAAAGCAATTATATAAGTCAGCACTAAAAATTAAAAGCACTACACCCTCACTCCCCACTGGCCCTTGTTTTCAATTATTAAGGAATTCCCAATATTATTCTAGCATGTCCAAAGGTCAGTTGTCAATCTCCTCTCCGGTCCAGCTGGTGAATCTGGGAATCTTGAGGCAATGTTACAACTGCCTCATGTACACAGACAACCCTCTCCTCCTCCCAACAAATTCCAACACATGTGAGAGATGCAACCATATAGCCAAACTGGAGGCTAAGCTCTCTCAACTCAGTACTGGCATAACCAGTCAGGAGGAGAAGGAAACCACACTCACTATAATTCCAGTCTCACATAGACCTACCACGACAGCAAACCAAACACATAATCCCACAAAAACATACTCTGAGGCTCTAAATAAAGATCTGCCTAAGCAGCAGAGACCTCCAAAGCAGACACCCAAGCAACCGCTACCCCAAAACAAAACACATGCAACACATATCTCACAAAGCCAGTGTGCCGAACAGTCACAGCCCTTAAGACTAAACAACACACCTGATACACTTGTAATAGGTGACTCTATTGTCAGGCACACTGACGTCCCACTCACCAGGCTGAACAAGGAGAGGGTCACGGTGAGCAGCCTGTCGGGCTCTAGGATCCGCCACATAACACAAGCACTCAGGTCACTCCAAGGCAAGTACAAATATGACTCGGCCATTGTCCATGCTGGTGTGAATGACCTGAGACGTACCTCCCTAGACTACATGAAAAGAGACATAAAGGAGCTCTCTGAGCATGTAGCCCAGGCCGGTATGACCCTGACCTTGAGTAGCATCTTACCCTCATCAAGAATGATGCCACAATATGAAGACAAGATGATCAATTTCAACAATTGGCTTAAGTACTGGTGTCATTCAAAGGGGATCCAATGCTTGTAGCTTGGGATGATATGCTCGACAAGCCACGATGCTTCGCTAGGGACGGCTTGCACCTGTCACCCCTGGGCTTTCGGATATTGGCAAAGGCTCATGCTACCCCCAAGTGCCTTTTTTAGGCAAGGCTCAAAAGACAAACCCACCTCCATAGGTATCAGAAGGGATAAGAAACTAAGAGTAATGCTACTCAACGCCAGAAGTCTAAACCTCAAGATGCACGCATTCGAAACTCTCCTTAGCATGGAGAACATCGATATCTGTGCAGTAACAGAAACCTGGCTCAGGGCTCCCGAGAGCACCCCAGCACTACCAGGTTAATACCTCATACCATGCTTTTCGGCCCAAAACTTGGACCAAACCACAAAAGGAGGGGGAGTATCGATATTCATCAAAGATACCCACACCTCCAGGTTGGTGGCAAAGCACGAAGCATCAGAGACTATCCATGTGCAACTAACAGTGGGTAAAACTGCCTTCCAGTTTATAGCCTGCTACAGACCACCCTCCCAAACCCAGGAACCCCACTCGGCCTTTCTGAGAACACTGGAAAATATGAAGGTCTCTCCAAACACCATTATATTGGGCGACTTCAACTACCCAAACATAGACTGGGAGCATTACTCTAGCTCCAACACCCTAGCCCAAAGGTTCCTAGAATTTATAAACTCAAATGCTATGGAACAACTTGTTACCACTCCCACAAGAGGGAAAAACATACTGGACTAGATCATCACCAACATAGGGGACTCTATGCTCCAGACCAGAAGTGTATCCCTCACTGGTAAGATCAGACCATAAACTAATCTCACTGGATATTCACATCCCGACCCCACCCCCTGCACAGAAAACCACAGTGAAAAACTTCTCTAAAGCAAATTTCACACTCCTCAAAACCGAGGTGGAATCCTTCAAAGCCCCCGGGCCTGTGGAAAATACAGCCCAGACCGCAGAATCCTTTATAAACGCATTCTATGAACACCTTCAGGAATGCATGGATCATGCGATCCCAAATAAAACCAAGACCCAATCCTCCAAAGGCAGACGTCCTGTCTGGTGGACCCCAGCCATAAACAAACTATACAATAGAAGGAGGAAGCTACTAAATGATAGAGCAAAATCCCAAAAAGGGAAGGCATCACTGATCAGTATTAGCAAAAAACTACGGGAACTCATAAAATTGTCTAAGGCCAGCTTTGAGAGAAATATTGCACAGGACACTAAGGATAATCACAAGGCTTTCTTTAGTTATGTTAGGAACCTGGGTGGTAATTCCCAGATATGCTCAGAATTAGTCCAAAATGACAAAAAATACACTGAACCCACAGACATTGCCAACATCCTAGCTGACAGGTTCAGCGCAAACTCCTCCCCCCCCCAAAGGGCAAATATCTATACCAGCAGAGTGCTGCCCCCCTGACATCTCAAATGCTCAGGTAAGAGCCGCCCTCTCCAAAGCAAAAAACACAGCATCAATGGGACCAGACAGTGTCCCGGGCTGCGTCCTACATGAACTCCAAGAAGAGCTAAACCCAAACATAAATCTACTGTTCAATCTCAGCCTTACTACAGGATATGTGCCCAAAGAGTGGCGTACAGCAACAGTGGTCCCTCTCCATAAAGGTGGTGCCGCAACGGATCCTGGAAACTATCGCCCCATAAGCCTGACTAGCTTGGTCTGCAAAGCTATGGAAAGGATCATCATGGACCTCATAAATAAAGATATTGGGGACCTACAGACACTGGATCCTACCCAGTTCAGCTTTGTTTAGGGCAGATCCTGCCTCTTAAACCTGGTTTATTTCTTTGAAACAGTCACCAAGGCCATTGACTAGGGGAAGGTGGTCCACACAGCCTACCTGGACCTCGCAAAAGCCTTCGATACAATACCCCACTCGGGCATTATAGATAAGCTCACCAGCTTAAATATAAACCCCTATGTCACTAGATGGATTGCAAACTGGCTCAAGGACAGAACCCACATGGTTAGAATTGCTGGAGCCATGTCAGACTCCAAACCAGTTACAAGTGGTGTCCCACAAGGCTCAGTCCTGGGACCTCTCTTGTTCGGTATATATTTCTCGGAGGTACAGGCCAACACGGAAGGACTGTGGCTGACCAAGTTCGCAGATGACTGCAAACTGGGGGCCATAATCGACTCTCCAGCCGACACAAGCATCCTCCAAAAGGGCCTCATAGAAACAGACAACTGGTGCCAAAGCCATGGCCTCAAGCTAAATGCCAAAAAGTGTATAGTCATCCCCTTTGGCAAAAACAAAGTGCCCACAAATTACCACATAGGTGGTAATCCATTAAGTACAGAAGAAGTAATTAGGGACCTGGGGACCCAAGTTGATAGCAATCTCTCATTTGACAACCACATGGCCAAAGTGGTTAGAAAAACATTTTATATAGCCCACCTAATCATGAAGGGATTCACATCTAGATCAGGGGAGGTCATCATGCCTCTTTACTCATCCCTCATCAGGCCCATAATTGAGTACAATGCCCCTTTTGGGATGTACCTTACCAGACACCTGCAGCAACTGGAAAGACCCCAAAAGTACCTCACCAAGAGGATCAAAGGGCTCAAACAGATGCCATATGCTGCCCGGTTAAAGAAACTCCAGCTCTACTCAGGTGCATACCGCCTGTTCAGAGGCGATCTGTGCCTGACGTATAAAGCCATGTCCAACCCGGAATTAATGGACATGCTGCACCTCAGAAAATCCAAATCCCATCGAGCCACGCTCGAGAGACTTGAACCTCAGCACTGAAATAAATAGGACATGCTGGAGGGACAGATTCATAACCCAGAGGCTCCCTTCACTCTGGAATAAAATCCCAGTCCAGGTTAGGCAGAGTCCCTCATTGACTCTCTTCAAGAGGAATCTTGATGAGTGGATGGGAGATCGTAGGTTTACCCCGGGTATCACTTCTGTGTCACTGTTAGACAGAGGCACAGTATACTAACCTCGAAAAAGGGCATAGCAAAATAAATTTAAAATGGGTGGCGAAAGCCAAACACGTTCTGGCTAGGCTTATAAATGCCCTAGGGCAGATAGCCTAGTATGAACCTATGAACCTATAAAATGGTTACTGATATACAAAGCAATAGTCAAACACAACTTAAACACATTTTTTTGATAAACATCATACCCCAGTAGTTAATTCATAACTTGATGATAACACTGACATGTTTTAAATGCATTTTTACTTATGACTCTAATACTAGGAAGGTACGATAAATTATTTTTAAAAAAATTGGTTTATGTTACAATATATTCCTAGTTTCAAAAATATAACTGTTGGCCATCTAAGCTTTGGTTATAACAAATCCAACACCTTAAAGAATATCTCATGTTGTACAGAGCAAGAGAAGTATATCAATAGAATGGATAGTTCTAAAATGGGCATACATAAATGTTAGGATTGGCAATAATGTAAATACATAGATAACAACACAACTGTCACTCATCCAGTTAAGCACACTCCATTTCACCTCAAATATTATGGAACATGCAACAACAAAAAGTATTGTTTAAATGTCAGTATGTCAATCATGTAATGCCTTCTATATTGGCAAAAGCAATAGAAGGCTAAAGGACTGGATTTGTGATCATTTGTCAGATATACGTAGGCAGACAGACACCAACGCACTATATAGACATGTTAGAAATATTAATCCACCACATGAGTTTTGTTTTCTTATACTACAAACTATAAATCAAAGTGTTACAGAAGGAGGTTCGAAGAGTCATACAGAGATCATAGGGAATAAATGGATTTGTAGGTTTAAAGTACAGTTACCTCCTGGTTTAAATGAGAATTTTACAATTGAACCTATTTTAAAAGAGAAACGTAACAGGATTAGATAAACAATAATCATTATTTACATTTATATGTATTTATATCAATATTTATATATTTATAATTATTTATTCTGTATAGTTTCACGTGTTCAATGTTTTTAAATAACTTTTATAGGTAAATACATAGTTTTAGATACAAGATATAGGTAGTATTATTACTGTTTCTTTAATGTTGTATTAGTCACATGATCTTCTCACTTAATTGTATTTAAATTTATAAATGCTGTTTCTAAATTTCTAGACCATATTGCCTGAAGAAGCCTGTATGGTGAAAGTTCTTGTAACTAGCCCTCAAATAAAGCTATTACTTTATCGGGTGCTGTGGTACCGGTTATCTTTTTTTTATTATATACTGAGGAATAAAGGTGTAACAGCTGTTAAATTTGGTGTTGGAGAGGGAAGCAAAGACGTTGCAAAAACAGAGTGCCCCAGTGTTGAAAAATCCGAGTTGCTACTCTCAGATTCAGAAACCACCCATGAGGTAGAAGAATATTCCTGCTCAGACTGTCTGCCAGAATGTTGGATCTCCCTCGCATATGTGCTATAAAACAGAAATTGTTGAGATGAGATTGCCAATTGCCAAACCCTAATGGTCTCTCAACAGAGGATAAGAATGTGTTTCTCCATTTGTTCAGATACCAAACAATGAACATATTGTTGATCTGGATTTAAATCACACCCCTAGGGTGCAATGCAAGGAGGACAGCCTTTAACTCCAGAACACTGATGTGAATAATGGAAGACATTTCTTGAATCATCCTCCCTTCAAGATGCCCCTCCACCACCCAAGAAGGAGACGCCCATGGTGACCATGGCCAATGGATGGGGAAGAAAGAATAGTTGTGTAAGAACTTACCATAACCTTTGATGTCCTTCTCTTCCATGTTCCAGTATTCATAACAGTAGGGAGTTGCTGCCAGCAGTGCCACCTTCCGGCCAGTATACCAAATTTATTTGTTTCTGGAGGGTACGTGTGACGTCCCTTGTCAGGGCCATAAACTGACATAAGGAAAGGTGACATCTGCAGGCATCCTTCTCAGAATGAGCTGCCGCATACAGTAGTACTCCTGTGGGCAGAAGGATCCTAAGGGAACCCTTGGAATTACATGCAGGCTAGAGTCAGGGAAGTAGGCGGTTTGTGTGTAGTGGAGACATTGGAGGTATCAGAGTAATGTCCCCCCAAGTCAGAATGGCAAGTAAAATGTTAATGGTAGAGGGGCAGGTGGGGGGGGATTAAATACTGCAACATGGAAGTGAAGGACATCTAAGGTTATGGTAAGTTCTTACACAACTATTCTGTGTCCTTCTATTCACATGTTGCAGTATTCATAACAGTAGGAAGAGTACCAGAGCTTTTAGGCATGGTTTTGGGTGGAGGATTGGGTTCCCTGGTCAATAAGCCCTTGAAGGATGGACCTGGCAAACCCTGCCCTAGCTCTAGAGACTAGGTCCAGTTTGTAATGTCTGGTAAAGATGTGGACAGAAGTCCAAGTGGAAGCTTCCAGGCTGGAAGTGTAGTCATTTCCTTTGAAAAAGGCAGCTGAGGAAGCAGCTGCTCTGGTAGAGTCAGGTTTGACTTGTTTGTGTAGGGATTTTCCATGGAAAGAGTAGCATTGGGTAATGGATTTTGAAATCCATGAGGAAATGGTTTGCTTGGAGACTGCCTTCCCTAGAGCTCTGGAGTGGAAGGAAACGAAAGCTGATCTGATTTTCTGATGGGTTTGGTTTTGTCTGAAGTAGACCCTCAGTTGCCTGTGGACATCCAAGGAATAGAGAGTCCTTTCTGGGGAGTTTTGTGGTTGAGGGTAAAAGACTGGTAGATTGATGGTCTGGTTTAGTGAAAGTTCATGAACCTCCTTCGGCATATAGGAAGGGTTAGTCCTTAGGGCAACTCTGTCCTTTTGGAAAATAAGGTAAGGAGAGGTAACCATCAGGGCTTGGATCTCAGATAACCTCCTGTCAGATGTAAAGGCCACTAGTAGAACTGTTTTCAGTGTGCATAGCTTTAGAGCTACTGAATGAGCTGATTTTCTTCATGTTTCACTGTTGCAGTCATTACATTTGGGTAATCTGCTGGCAGGTTGCCTTCAGTCGGCCTGAATAACAAAGTCTTGGGTCCTGCGTCGGTTGCTGTCTCCTCTTCCATGACGTCAGGTCGTCAGGGGTATAAAACATCCAGCCGACGCCATTTTATTCAGTCTTTCTTGCTGCGCGGTGCCCGAAGCAGAAGCAGTTCATAAGTGCTAGTCGGCCGACTCCTGAAATTTTCGTATTCGAGTTTCAGCACCAAAATCTTCAAACTAAAGCTAAGTACCCCATTGGGGAAACTTTTTCTTGCTCCTTACCGATGTCATTAAAAATTAATAATTGCATTACTTGTGGGAAGCAAATACCTCATAAGGATTTTCATTTGCACTGTATTACTTGCCTAGGCCCTGAGCACAACGTGCTTTGCTGTCGGTTTTGTGCTAGACTAAACCAATGCATTATTAAGCGTTGTTATATTTTTGCTTCTAAATGTTTTGGTTCAAGATTTAATTATCCTGAAATGTCGTCGGTTAGCAATCCGACTACCAGAGTTCAGAAAAAAACGCAAAGAAAAAGACAGAGACAGACCGTTGAGGTCCAAAACTGATGACTAAACTTCTCCTAAGCCAGTCACTGGTTTGCCGGTACTCAGTGAGGCACTTTCGCAGCCCCTGATACCCGCTACTTTTGAGTCGCAGGCCTCTACTGAGACCCATTCGGAGTCTGGTATGCAGCGAGATTCTCAGAGTGTTGAACCCGCGGATGTCTCTCCCTTGGATGGGTCCGGAGCAGCAGAGCAGGCTTCTGAGGGTGTTTTCAGGCCTCAACATTTTTATATTAAACCAACGCCAGCAACAAAAACAAGGTCAAAAACATCATCTATGTCTAAAAACCTGACGCATGAGTCACGTGCTCAGGCCCCTATGCCTAAAAAACAGATGATCAAAATGGCTGAGGATTTAATTACTAACCCCCCACCCCCACCCCCGATGAGGCCTAGGCAAGGCACTGATTATGAATCTTCAGATCAGGTTTCCATTTCCAGGAATTTTCTATTCCACCCTATGAGGATTCTGATGCAGAGGAATCTATACCATTTGCATCTCCTGCTAAGGATTACTCTTTTGGAGAGAGACTTTGCATACTTTAAGAGAACATTTTCACTGGGAGAGTCAGGACTTCTCTGAATCAAAAAAGAGGCTTTGGGATTTTCTTCTTCTTCCTCAGCATAAGCCTTTGGCAATACCTCCTGTATTAGACATTGTTGATGATGTGTTCTTGGAATCAAGCATGGCTCCTGATTCCCTGCCTCCAGCTCTTAGTAAGCCAGACAGATATTACGGGGTTCCTGACTCCCACAAATTTCTTATCAAAAATCCTGCTGCTGATCCTGAGACTATTTCTCAGGGTCCCAAGGGTGTAAAGGCCTCTACAGCCAAAAATCCTACCCCTTCTGATAGAGATTCCAGGGCACTGGATAGATGAGGTAAGAAGGTTTATACATCTGCAACCTTGGCAATCAGGGCTTTAAACTGCCAGTTTCATATGCTTAAATATCAACAGCATGTCATGGGCTTACTGAAACAAAAAATTATGTTGATATCTGATTGTGCGGAAAATAGAGTTAGAGGAATTATTGCATGGAAAATAGAGTTAGAGGAATTAATGCATTCAGCAGAACAGGTTGGAAAACATACTTTGCAATGTGGTTTTGATTCCCTGGAGGCCTCCTGCAGGGCCGCCATTACTGGATCTGTGATTAGAAGGCATGCCTGGCTCAAGGAGCAAAATCTGCCTGATCATGTTAAAGCTAAATTGTTGGGTGCCCCTTTGCAGCATGATACTCTGTTTGGTAATAAGGTAGAAGAGGTTTTAAAGAAAATAGAAGACAAAGCTAAATCTATGCAAACTGTTAAAGATTTCTTGCAAGTGCAGCCACCCAGGTTCAGTAGGCACTGGCCTACTAAAAATTGGTCCTTTCCTGTGTCCAACAGAGCCACTCAGGGCAAATCCAGGTGCTCAAAAGGCTCCAGATAACAATAACAGGGTTCTTACAGGTCAAAGCAATGGGGTGCCTCCACCTCCACATCTGGAGGAAACAAAGCACAACCCTACAGTAAGCAGTCTCAATGACTTTCCTCTACCATCACCAAGCACTTATATTTTGGCAGCCCCCTTGGGGGGAAAACTAGCACTTCATGCTCAAAATTGGCAGTTAATTACCCAGGACAAGTGGGTATTAAACATAGTATCCCAGAGGTACATATTTCATTTCCATACTTTGCCAATTCCAAATGGATGGCCGGATTTGCCACAAAACCAGTGGGTGGAGGCCCAGAAACAAGTCATGTCCATCGTGGATATGGGGGCTATTCAGCCAGTACCAGAAAAGGAAAAAGGACAAGGTTTTTATTCAAGACTTTTCCTGGTATCCAGAAAAGACAATTCTTGGTGTCCAATACTGGACTTATTGATTCTGAACACGTTCCTGGAAATTCCAAAATTCAAAATGATGACTTTACAACAGCTACTGCCTATGCTAGGCAGGAATGCTTGGTTAGTAACTCTAGACTTAAAAGAGGCATACCTGCATATCCCAATAAGGGAATCATGCAGAAGATACCTCCACTTCAAAGCAGGTTTTTTGCATTACCAATTCTCTGCACTGCCCTTTGGCTTATCTACTACGCCCAGGGTCTTTACAAAGTGCCTGGCACCAGTAATTGCATTCTGCAGACAAAGAAGCATTCATATTTATCCTTATCTGGACGATTGTCTCATTCAAGCAGAGGACAAAGACACTCTTCTTCAACATCTGGCATTTGTAAAAAGGCTTCTAGCATGCCTAGGGTACACCATAAAACGAAAAGAAATCACAACTGGTACCCTCTCAAATAATTACATTCCTGTGTGCAAGCTTGAATACAACTGCCCAGATGGCTTACCTCACGCCAGACAAACAAAGGCAACTGACAACACACTTCAAACAGATGGCAACAAAACCCAGTTATCTGCAAGACAAATTCTGCAGGCTTTGGGGTTCATGGCATCTTGCATTCTACTAATTCCATATGCGAGACTGCATATGAGGAAACTTTAATGGTACCTAAAAAGTTTATGGAGTCAACATTGTCACAGTCTGGAAACAATAATTCCTCTCATTCCCTGCCTACAACAGGAGTTTCTTTGGTGGCCAGAGACATGTCACCAAAACAAGGGACTGTCATTCACTCTACCCCCTGCCACCCATATCCTAACTACAGATGCATCAGACTATGTTTGGGAGGCCCACCTGGCAGGGAGATGCATTCAGGGCAAATGGAGCCCAAACCAAATGCATCTGCATATCAACCAGAAAGAGATGCTAGCTGTTCAGAATGCCCTGACAGCCTTCAAGGACTTACTTCATCCAGGACAACTACTGATAAAGCTGGACAACACCACAGTTATGTGGTACATAAACAAGTAGGGGGGTACACATTCCTGCCCCCTTTGCAGACTAGCCATGGCTCTGTGGAACACAGCCTTGACTTACCAAATACACCTTCAAGCTCAGTTCCTGCCAGGAAAGCAAAATACTCTGGCAGACGATCTAAGCAGAAATCTTCTGGACCCGCACGAATGGAAACTGGATCCAAAAATCTTCAGCATGTTAACACAAAAATGAGGGAGCCCAGACATAGATCTATTTGCCTCTCCCCAAAATTATCAGTTGGACAAATTCTGCACAAGAACTCATCACAAAAAAGCATGGAAAGTGGATGGTCTATCATTCAGCTGGAAAAACCTATCAGTCTATGCCTTTCCACCTCTGCTTCTACTCTCCAAGGTCTTACTAAAAGTCAGACAGGAAAAAACAAAAATGATCCTAATTGCTCCGGACTGGCCTCGCCAGCACTGGTACCCACTTCTAAGGAATATGTCTCACCTTCCTCCATGGTACTTGCTTCAAATACCTCATCTACTGTCTCAGCAGAACTATAAAATTCTGCACACTCAGCTCCAAACTCTGAATCTTACAGCATGGCTAATCAATTAATTATTCAAACAACACCCCTCAGTAAATCAGTGATGGATGTCATTTGGAAGCCAGAAGGCCTAGTACTAGAAAATCTTATGCTGATAAATGGAAGATGTTCTGTGCTTGGAACCAAGCACAAGGAATAGACACAGCAAAGCCCAATATTCCACAGATTTTACAATATTTGACTGAGATGCTTGACAAGGGCCTATCCTTTTCTTCAATAAAAATCCATGCCTCTGCCATCTCAGCTCATTACAACACAGAGCCTCCCCTCTTTTCTCATCCTCTGCTTAAACAGTATCTTAGATGGGAAAAAAATTTAAGGCCTCCCAGAAGTTCACCAACTCCTGCATGGGACCTCAATTTTGTGCTGGAAAAACTCACCCTGCCTCCTTTTGAACCAGCAGCTACTGCGGATATAAAATGTCTATCTTGGAAAACAGCTTTTCTTTTGGCAGTCACTTCAGCAAGAAGGGTTTCAGAACTACAGGCCCTCATAGCAGTGGAGCTTTTTATTATATTTTACCCGGACAGGGTGTCCCTCAGGACCAATCCTTCTTTTATGCCTAAGGTGGTATCTAGTGTTGCTCTTAACCAGACCATTCACCTGCCAACATTTTACTCAAATTCGCAGAACAAGGGGGAGCGGATTCTGCATTCATTGGATGTACACAGACAGCTAAGATTCTACTTAAACAGGACCAAAGAAAGTCTGAGCAACTACTGGTGGCATTTGCTGCAGGGTCAGAGGGGAAGGCTATATCAAAGCAAACTGTTTCTAAGTGGATAAGCCACTGCATTCGTTTCTGCTATTTGCACCATGGTAAACCTGTGCCCAAGGGGATCATATCACATTCCACCAGGGCTGCCTCTACCTCAGCAGCTTTTCTCAGAGGGGTCCCAACCAACGACATTCTAGAAGCTGCTACTTGGAGCTCTGTTCATACCTTTACAAAGCATTATCATTTACCTCTCTTCTCCAAATCCAGGGCAGGCTTTGCCACTGCAGTCTTGCAGGGCCTTATAGCCGCTCCTAATGCTGTTTAGTTCCATCCTCCCATCCATAGCTTTGGGATTCTACCCAAATGTAATGACTGCAACAGTGAAACACGAAAAACATAGTACAGTTGTGTACACTTACCATAAATGTAGATGTTCAAGTGTATTCACTGTTGCAGTCCGGGTTACCCACCCGCCATCCCCCTTTCTATACCTTTTTCTGTCCTTCACTGTACTCAAAAGCCTTTGTGGTGTATTTGCTTTTAGTTGAAGGTAAAGTTTATGTTTCTAAAAGTGCATTTATATATATTTACTGCTTATTTATATATATATTTTTGCTCCCCATTTGGGACCTGACATTTGAGGCAAGAAAAACTGAATAAAATGGCGTCGGCTGCATGTTTTATACCCGTGACGACCTAACGTCATGGAAGAGGAGACAGCAACCAATGCAGGACCCAAGACTTTGTTATTCAGGCTGACTGAAGGCAACTTGCCAGCAGATTACCCAAATGTAATGACTGCAGTAGTGAATACACTCGAACAATCTAAACAGTCTATTCTCTATCTCAATAGCTCAGCACTTGCTCCTAAAGCATTTTTATATAGGTAAAGTACTTGTATACTAAACAAAGTACTACATTAGCCTAGAATCCCCTTGAGTACCCATTTCCCTATAGGTCCCTTCTGACTCAGTTACACAGCAAACTTTTTCACTTTTTCTAGCATGTCGAAGGGTCAGTTGCTAGCGTCCTCTCCTGTTCAGCTGGTGAATCTGGGCATCTTGAGGCAATGTTACAATTGCCTCATGTACACAGACAACCCACTCCTTCTCCCACAAAACACAAATACATGTGAGAGATGCAACTATATAGCCAAACTGGAGGCTGAGCTCTCTCAACTCAGGACTGGCAAGACCAGACAGGAGGAGAAGGAAACTACGCACACCACAAACCCAGTTTCACATAGAACTATCACAACTGCAAAACAAACACATAAACACACAAAGACATACTGAGGCACTGATCAAAAATCTACCAAAACTACAGAGGCCTCCAAAGCAGACACCCAAGCAACGGCCACCTCAAGACATAAGACATGCAACACATAGTTCTCAAAGTCAGTGTGCTAAACAGTCACAGCCCTTAAGGCCAAACACAATGCCAGACACACTTGTTATAGGTGACTCCATAGTCAGACACACTGACGTCCCACTCACCAGACTGAACAAGGAAAAGATCAGTTAGCTGCCTGTCAGGCGCTAGAATCCGCCACATAACACAAGCACTCAGGTCACTCCACAGCAAGTACAAGTATGACTCAGTCATTGTCCATGCCGGTGTGAACGACCTGAGACGTACCTCCCTGGACTACATGAAAAGAGACATAGAGGAGCTCTCAGATTATGTAGCCCAGGCCAGTATGACCCTGACCCTGAGCAGTATCCTACCCTCACCAAGAATGATGCCACAATGCAGAGACAAAATGATCAGCTTTAATAATTGGCTTAATTACTGGTGTCATTCTAAGGGGATCCAATGTCTGTCTGCCTGGGATGACATGCTTGACAAGCCATGCTGCTTCACAAGGGACGGCTTGCACCTGTCACCCCTGGGCTTCCGGATATTGGCAAAGGCTCTTGCCACCCCCATAGTGCCTTTTTTAGGCAAGGCTCAAATGATAAACCTACCGCCCTAGAAAACAATAATGGAGAAAAACTAAGGGTAATACTGCTCAATGCCAGAAGTCTAAACCTCAAGATGCACGCCCTCGAAGCCCTCCTCAGTATGGAAAACATCGATGTTTGTGCTGTGACTGAAATCTGGTTCAAGGCTCCTGAGAGCACCCCAGCACTATCAGGTTATACCTCATATCATGCGTTCCGGCCCCAAAATCCAGACCGAACTACAAAAGGAGGGGGAGTATCCATATTCATAAAGGATACCCACACCTCCAGGTTAGTGGCAACGCATCTAAGCATCGGAGACCATCCAGGTGCAATTACCCATAGGTAAACTGCCCTACAGTTTGTAACATGCTACAGACCACCTTCTCAAACTCAGGAAACCCACACAGCCTTCCTGAAGACACTGGAGAGTATAAATGTCTCTCCAAACACCATCATATTGGGTGACTTCAACTACCCAAACATAGACTGGGAACATTACTCAAGCCCCAACACCCTAGCCCAAAGGTTCCTTGAGTTCATAAACTCAAATGCTATGGAACAACTAGTCACCATTCCCACAAGAGGAGAAATATACTAGACCTGATCATCACAAACATGGGGACAAAATGCTCCACACCAGAAGTATATCCCTCATTGGTGAGATCAGACCATAAATTAATCTCACTGGAGATCCACATCCGCCCCCACCCCAGCAAAAGACCACAGTGAAGAACTTCTCAAAAGCAAACTTCACACTTCTTAAGACTGGAGTGGTATCCTTCAAGGCCCCCGAGCCAGTGGAAACCACAACCCACGCTGCTGAAACCCTTACAAATGCCTTCTACGAGCACCTCCAGGAATGTATGGATCAAGCAATCCCTAATAAAATCAAGACCTTTTCCACCAAAGGCAGGCCCGGTCTGGTGGACTCCAGCCATAAACAAACTCTACAACAAGAGGAGAAAGCTACTACATGACAGAGCAAAATCCCTAAATGGGAAGGCATCTCTGATCAATACTAGCAAAAACTACGATCACTCATAAAATCATCCAAGGCCAACTTTGAGAGAAAAATCGCTAATGACACAAAAGACAATCATAAAGCCTTCTTTAGCTATGTTAGAAACCTGGGTGGAAACTCCCAGATATGCTCAGAATTAGTCCAAAATGATAAAAAATCACTGAACCCACAGACATTGCCAACATACTGGCAGACAGGTTCAGTGCAAATTTCTCCCTCCCTCCCCAAAGGAGAAATATCTATCCCACCAGAGTCTAGCCTCCCAAACATCTCAGATGCCAAGGTGAGAGCTGCTCTCTCTAAAGCAAAAAACACAGCATCAATGGGACGGACGGTGTCCCCGGCTGTGTGCTACGAACTCAATGAGGAACTAAACCCACACATAAGGCTGCTGTTTAATCTTAGCCTTACTACAGGATACGCACCCAAAGAATGGCGACGGCAACTGTGGTCCCACTCCACAAAGGCGGTGCTTCTACGGACCCTGGAAATTACCGCCCCATAAGCTTGACGAGCCTTGTCTGCAAAGCTATGGAGAGGATCATAATGGAACTCATAAATAAAGACATTGGGGACCTACAGACACTGCATCCTACCCAATTTGGCTTTGTCAAGGGCAGATCCTGCCTCTTGAACTTGGTCGACTTTTGAAACAGTCACTAAGGCCATTGATGAGGGTAAGGCAGTTCACACAGCCTACCTTGACCTAGCAAAAGCATTCGACACAATACCCCACTCGGGCATCATAGAAAAGCTCACCAGCTTAGATGTAAACCCATATGTCACAAGATGGGTTGCAAACTGGCTCAAGGACAGAACACACAGGGTTAGAGTTGCTGGTGCCATGTCAGGCTCTAAGCCGGTCCTGGCGGTGTCCCACAGGGCTCAGTCCTGGGCCCCCTCTTGTTCGGCATTTATTTTTCTGAAGTGCAGGCAAACATAGGGGGATTGTGGCTGACAAAATTTGCAGATGACTGCAAACTGGGCACCATAATTGACACTCCATCAGACACAGACATCCTCCAGAAAGGTCTCATAGAAATGGATAACTGGTGCCAGAGCCATGGCCTTAAGCTAAATGCCAAAAAATGTATAGTCATACCCTTTGGGAAAAACAAGGTAACCCCTAATTACCACATAGGTGGTAATCCATTAAACACGAAAGAAGTTATCAGGGACCTGGGGATCCAAGTTGACAGTAACCTCTCTTTTTTCACTCACATTGCCAAAGTGGTTAGGAAGACCTTCTACATTGCCCACCTGATCATGAAGGGATTCACATCCAGATCAGGAGAGGTCATTGTACCCCTGTATTCTTCACTTATCAGACCAATGATTGAGTACAATGCCCCATTCGGAATGTACCTTACCCGACACCTGCAGCAGTTGGAAAGACCCCAAAAGTTCCTCACCAAAAGGATAAAGGGGCTCAAACATATGTCATACGATGCCCGATTGAAGAAACTCCAGCTCTATTCAGTCGCATACCATCTGCTCAGAGGTGGTCTGTGCCTGACATACAAGGCCATGTCCAACCCGGAATTAATGGACATGCTCCACCTCAAAAAATCCAAATCCACCAGAGCCACGAGAGCAAGAGACTTAAACCTCAACACGGATATAAATAGGACGTGCTGGAGGGACAGATTCATCACCCAGAGACTCCCTACACTATGGAACAGAATCCCAGTCCATGTGAGGCAGAGCCCCTCACTGACTCTGTTCAAGAGAAATCTTGACGAGTGGATGGGAGATCGTAGGTTTACCCCGGGAATCATCTCTGTATCACTGCTGGACAGAGGCACAGTAAACTAATGGGTATAGTATTCTCATCCTAAGGGGTGGTGAAAGCCACATACACTCTGGCTAGGCTTATAAATGCCCTAGGGCAGATAGCCTAGTATGAACCTATGAACCTATGAACATCTACATTTATGGTAAGTATACACAACTGTACTGTTCAAAGCGTGGCAATGTAAGTTTTTCTAGTACAAAGTTCAGATCCCAAGGGGGAGGGATAGGTTTCCTGGGAGGCCTGATGTGAAGCACTCCCTTGAGGAAAAGTCTGACCTCCTGTCTGGAAGCCAGAGGTGGGGAGATTGGCAGACAGGCAGAGATGGCAGATAAATGCACTTTGACAGATGAGTATGTTAGTCCTGAGTGCAGTAGCTCACACCAATAGGAAAGGACCATAGGTATAGAGGTAGTTAGTCGGTCCTGGTTTTTCTGTTGACACCAGTAGGAGAACCTCTTCCATTTGGATACATAGTTTCTCCTGGTACTAGGTTTTCTTGCCTCATGCGGAGCATTGAGTACATCCTCTGAGTATAGCTGTTGGTAGGGGATCAAAATCCTCTCACCCATAAGGTTCATTTCAGATTGTCCACCTGAGGGTGTAGTAAGGATCCCCTGTCCTGTGTGTGTAGGTCTGTTCAGTGGGATAACCTGTGGTGATTGCCCTCGGCTCATAGGTGTAAGAGGGGAAAACAATGCTGTCTTGGCCAAAAGGAGGTCACCAGTAGGATTTTTGGGTTGTCCCTCTGTATTTTCAGAAGGACGTTCTGAATTAGAGTGAATGGGGGAAAGGCATAGAGGTACATTCTCCCCAAAGAAAAGGAGAAGGCATCCACTTTCCACATTTGTGGATGCAGATTCCTTTGGCAAAATTTGGGCATCTGCCTGTTCCTGGCGGTGGCAAAAAGATCTGCTTGTGGAATACCTCAGCTGTAGATTATGTCTAGAAATGCTTCCCTGTAAAGCATCCATTCATGATTTGGAGCTGAAGTTCTGCTCAGGTAGTCTGCCATGACATTCTCTGTGGAAAGGATATAGACAGCTAGCAGATGAATGTGGAGAGATACTGCTAGGTTCCAGATCTGGATTGCTAGGCTGCACAGAGGGTAGGACTTTGTTCCCCCCTGCTTGTTGATGTACCACAGGACCATCATATTGTCTGTGATTACTTTCAGGGTCCTGGGTGAAGGACTGATTTGAAGTTTAGCAGGGCTAAGTGTAAAGCCCTCATTTCTTTGATATTTATATGGTCCTTTAGTTTTGAGTTGGACCATGTGCCTTGCACAGAGAGTTGTTTTTGGCTGGTAAGTAGCACTGCTCCCCATCCCAAGTCGGAGGCATCTGTGGAGACCTGTTGTAGGGGGGCTGGGATCTGAAGGTGGATCCTTTGGTTGAGGTGAAGAGCTGAGATCCACCACTGGAGTTCCTTCTTCAGACATTGAAGTAAGGGGAGGAGGGTTACCAGGGGCTGGGAGTGTTGCCTCCATAGGTTTTTCAGGACCCACTGGATTTTTCTCATATGGAGTTTTGCTAGAGGCAGTATGGGTATGCGTGATGCCATGTGGCCTAGAATTCTTAAAATCTCTCGAGCTGGCAAGGAGGTGTGGGAGAGGATTGTTTGAAAATATAGACAAAGGTCTAGGATTCTTTGATCTGGAATGAAGGCTTTCATTATGTCTGTTCTGATCCTGCAACCCAGGAAAAACAGGTCTTGAGAGGGGATCAGGTGAGATTTTTCATAGTTTATGGTGAACTCTAACAGAGATAGGGTGGAGATTACCTGTTGCAGATGTAACAGGAGGGGTTGGTGGTCTTGATGATGAATGAGTAGGTCATCCAGGTATGGGTATATCTGAATACCCTGAGTCCTGCAGTGGGCAATGACAGGGGCCAGGCATTTTGTGAATACTCGGAGGGCAGTGGAGAGTACAAAGGGCAAGGCTGAGATTTGCAAATGGCAAGAGCCTATTACAAATTTGAGATAGTTCCTGTAATCTGGGTGTTTAGGGATGTGTAGGTAGGCATCATTTAAGTCCAGGGTTACCATGAAAGTGTGAGTTGGAATTAGTGGTAAGAGGAAGGGTAAGGTAATCATTTTGAAACTGGGAACTTTGAGAAATAGGTTTAGATACAATAAGTCTAGGCTTGGCCTCCATGGGCCGTCCTTCCTTTGTACCAGAAACATTCTGGAGTAAAAACCCATGTTTCTTTGCTGGTGTGGTACCTGTTTTGTGGTACCTTGAAGTAGAAGCTGCTGAATGATAGGAGGGAAAAGGTAGGTTTGGCTTGCAGATGGTTGAGGGATGCCACAGAAGGGTGGTATTATCCACCAAGTTATGAAGTAGCCTGACTGAATGATGGAGAGAACCCATTGTTCTGAAGTAATAATCTGCCAGGAGGGAAGGGAGAGGGTGAGATGGAGGGAAAGTGAGGTGTTTTGGTGCAAGGGAGGATAGTCACAGAGGAGGCAGTCTGGACTTGTCAGACTGGTCTAAAAAGGGAGTAGTGAAAAACTTGTAGGAAACCTAGAAGTAGAGTTTTTCCTGGTTTTTACCTGTCTATGTCTTTTAGACTGTGGAGCAGTGTGTGCTAACTGCCTTCTAACAAAGGAGGTTTTCTGTGGATAATTCCTGTGATATCTGGGTATAGGAGACACCAGAAGGTGTTTAAGATTTTGAAGTTCCTTACCCTTTTCTTGAAGGGACTTAACTCATTAACCCCGAGTACCGTCCCTTGACACCTCTGTGCTTAACACCGAGCGTGCTATGAGATGATAGGAATTCCTTTATGCTAACCCCGAGTGCCTTCCTGCAGTTCAAGTAAGTTTACAACCCGTAATTTCAAGCTATTGGTAAAAAATAAGTTGAGAAAGTAACTGAACGTTGTCAGTTACCTTCTTAACTTAGGATTTAGAGTGGAGTTACCTGATGGTCCTATTGGACTTTTTGTTAAAATCAGCTTTGTTTGCTTCCTATCTTTTCTCCAGATTACAGCAAAGCCAGCTCCGTCTGCATTTCCTCAATCAAGTGGTGGCAGCCAATCAGATTCTTACAATCCAAGCACCTGCTTGCATAACACCTCCACCTCCAGTTGTAAGTTTCCATTGTCCTGCCATAACAATAACAGTATTGTACAAGTTTTGCAGGAAGCTTGGGTCTCACAAAGTTGTAAACTGATGTGCTGAAGTAGTTTGTTTTTTTTTTTCATGATTGTTCTGCTGTTAAAACTTGTGTGGTAGTGCACTGAGTACTGGGTTTGTAATTGCGGTAGGTCTAAGGGGTGGTTGCAGCAGCAGCAAATCTCTTTAGAGTAACGCGCATTAGTGGGTATGACTATAGTTTCTGGGTGTATGCATGTTAGAGAATACTACAGATAAAGTATGGTAAAATAAATATAATGCAAAGTGTGTGTGTGTGTGTGTGTGTGTGTGTGTGTGTGTGTGTGTGTGTGTGTGTGTGTGTATGCGATATCTAGTAATTAATGTATGATGTGAAGGTGTTCAATCTCGCCGTTCATTCTTTACTGATGGGTTCAGAGCCGATCCCTTCGCTCCTTTACAGCCAGCTGCAAAGCTCGAGGTCTTCAAATAGCTCGAGGCGAAGTCCCTATCCCATGATGCACCTGTGAATGACCTCAGATCTAGTTTGCCGCTGCAACTGATCGTAGGTTCTGAATTAGCTCGGACCATTGTACCGACTATTACTTTTCCTCCTCCGAGCCATACTGGTCCTTCAGAGCTGGAGGAGGCAGACCTGATGTTAATGGAACCCTCGGAGCCGACGCCGGCTACAGTGTTTTCGGCTCCGTGTACTCTGACATCTTCAGTGCCTGTCAAGGACTCTAGGAGCCGACACTGTCTGTCTGGTCGGGTCTGGGTAGACCAGTCGGACCGACTTGTCGGTTCCGATCTTAACTCTCGGGGCCTCGGCTCGGATGAGCTTGGCTCCTACCTCGGGCTCGGAGCCCACTGTTCCAGTGCCAGGGGTGTCGATGGTTTCCTCAGATCCGTTGGCTCCTTCGCATCGGAGCAGGGGTGCTTTCGATGCCATGAGGAGAGTCATGTCTCCTAGGACATCCTCTACCTTGGGTCTGCCCTCCTCCTCCCCAAAAGTGCCCGTGTCTGCTTCTGCATCACACGACCTCACTAAGCGTAGAGACCCAGAGCCTCAGGAAGCCCCAGTGGGTGGCCCCTGCTCTTCTGAGACCTCACCAGAGGCTTCCACTGGTGAGGTTCCCAGGAAGAGATTGTGCAAGAGGAAGCACCTCGACTCCCCACAGGAATCTCTCACATTGGATACTGACTTAAATGAGTCCGAAGGGTCCCCACGGTCCCCCTCTGAGGATATATCATTCGCTGAGATACTTGAGACCCTTAGGCAGAGAGGTGACTGGCAGTCCACAAGCCCTTCTGAGGATGAGTCAGTTCTCCTGAAGGCTTTCGGGTCTCAGCCCTCCACCTCTTGGGTGACTCTGCCCTTCGATGAGCTGATGCAGCTGGTCTCACGAAGTGGGTGGGAGTCTCCAGTTACTATGGAGCCTGTTCCTAGGAGGCCTAATAAATTGATTTCTGCCCCACTTGACAAAATATATTTAACTAAAGGTGTTCCGGTTGATGCCATGGTGGTGGCGACGGCCACCAAGAAGGAAATGTCTGAGACTTCCTCGTCTATACATCCTCCTAACAGAGACTCCAGGATTATGGATAGATATGGGAAGGGCATGTTCAGTTCAGCGACCTTTGCTCTCCGTTCGCTGAACTACTTAACCTATTTTACTAGGTTACAAAGAGATCACCTTAAGGAGTTGGGAGATACTCTTCAGGGTACAGTAGCTGCAGGAGCCTCCGACAAAGTTGCTGCCCAGCTTGCTACCCTAAATTCTATTGCCAACTCATCCATGTGTCTCATATCCTATGCAGCTGATGGAACGAGTCAAGCAGCATACACAGGAAACACTCTTAGGAGATTTTCCTGGATGCGCTTGTGTTCCTTCACAGCACCCTTCAAGTCATCCTTTGTGAACACTCCCTTTGATGGCTCATCCCTTTTCAGGCCTAAAGTGAAGGAAACCTTAACCAGGTGTGAACAGGACGGAAAGACTCTGTCTGCCGTCGGGGTCTGTTTTTTCACCCCTACCCTACCCTATCCCAAAGGTCAACAGGGAGGAAAAATGTGGTTCCGAAAAGCCCAAGGAGCCTTTCAGGACACACATGGTGAACCCCCCTCCAGGGGCATAAGAGGGGGTAATAATGGAAGACGCTGCCATCATGACAGAGGGGGCCCGCAACACCAGGGTAACAGAGATCACTTCTCTGGGAAGCCCTACCAGCGCTCCTGAGAGGAGGCCCAACTGTCCTGCTCTGGAGGCAGTCAGGGGTGCTTATCTTTGTACCCAGACACCTGGCTCAAAATAACAAAAGACAGATGGGTACAAAGTATCTTTTCCAGAGGGTATTTCATTCCATTCGCCACCCCCCCAATCGTAAGAAAAATCCCAAACGTTCTACTGAGTTACAGGGAGCTGGCAACTATAGAGGTCCAAACGTTGCTAGCAAAAAGAGTCATCCAACCAGTCCCAGCAGACCAAACAGTATCTGGAACTTACTCAAGATTCTTTTTGTTTCCAAAGAAGATGGGGGACTGGCGACCCATATTGGGCCTCAGCAGACTGAACCAATACGTAAAGAAAGAGAAGTTTCGGATGGTCACGCTTCAGTCTATACTTCCCTTTTTAGGGAAAGACAATTGGATGTGCTCAATAGATCTCAAGGATGCATACTACCACATCAAAATGGCCAGACCATCCAGGGATCACCTGTGCTTCTGGCTGGGAGCCAATTTCTACCAGTTTTGAGCCCTGCCCTTTGGTCTCCCTACAGCTCCCAAAGTGTTCACCAAATGCATGGCAGTGGTCACGGGTCACCTGAGACATCTAGGATTCCAGGTGTTTCCGTACCTAGATGATTGGCTCCTGACCTCCACCACCAGGCATCAACTCATTCAGGCCAGGGAGTCTACTCTGTCACTCTGCAATCATCTGGGCATTACAATCAACTCAGAAAAATCTGCCTTGTCTCCATCGCAGCATATCGTTTTTATCAGGTCAGAGTTGGACACCACCACCACCACTCTAAGACTTCCAATGGAAAGAGTTCTTCTGATTCATCAACATGTCAGCATCCTGTTATCAAAAGACAAAGCACCAGCATCAGAAGTTCTGAAAGTATTAGGCATGATGGCAGCAGCAATTCTAGCCATGCCACTAGCTCGGATGCACTTGCGGGTTCTTCAATGGCTGTTGTTCACTCAATGGTCTTACCAAGAGCTGCCCATGAATCACACTATAATGATCACAAATTCTTGCAAGAAGGACCTTCAGTGGTGGTTGACCTCACTTCATGTCACGATAGGACGCCCATTTGTGCTACCCCCTACAGCAGCCACTGTGACCACGGACGCTTCTCTGATAGGGTGGGGGAGGGGGCATTTTCAGGGAAAGACTGCCCAAGGCACATGGACCGACCAAGAGACACATCTGCATATCAGTGTCCTAGAGATGAGAGCAATACTTTTGGCGTTGCAGTACTTTCAGGACTCTCTTCCTCTGGGTACAATTGCAATTCAAACAGACAACATGTTGGTGGTCTGGTATTTGAACAAACAAGGAGGAACCAGGTCTTACCCCCTTTGTTGAGAGGCTCTCAAAGGTTTGGCAGTGGGCTGTTTCCACCCAGTGCTTTTTGTTGGCAATGCACATCCCGGAGAGATCCAACGTGATATCAGACAAACTGAGCAGGGCAATCTTGTTGCCCCATGAGTGGTCCCTCAAGAAAGAAGTTGCAGACAGGATATTCCGCAAGTGGGGCCAGCCTTGCTGCAACCTTTTTGCCAGTCACATGAACATAAAATGCAGAAGCTACTTTGCCCTGATTCCCACTCCGGGAGAAGCCCCAAGGGATGCGCTCGTACACGATTGACCTCCAGGTCTTCTCTATGCATTTCCACCAATCCCATTGATACCCAAAGTTCTACAGAAAGCAAAAATCCCTGGGAAGGCCCATCATTCTTATAGCCCCTCACTAGCCTCGTCAGATTTGGTTCCCCTTCTTTCGACTTCATCTTGTGGAGGATCCTTGGATTCTGGACCCATTTCCAGACCTTCTGACACATCTGTCTGGGATCTTCATCCTTCCTTGCAGTCCCTGAAACTGACAGCTTGGCTGCTCCAGTTCCCATCATAGCCAGGTTCCATAGCCTTTCCAGTGAGACAAAACAGATCATTTTGTCATCTCATAAATCTTCTACCAGAAAGCTATATCTGAGCAAATGGAAGAAATTTTCTATATGGGCCTCTAAAAATAATATTGATCCTTACCATGCTCCTATGGCTTCCATATTAGAATTCTTGACTATGATTTTCAGTAAAGGAGTTGCAGCAGCAACAGTTCAGGTTCAGTTGGCTGCTATCTCTAATTTTCATCTTGGATTTGAAGGTTTGAATATCATGTCTCACAAGTTATCCAAAGCATTTCTCAAAGGGACTTTTCATATTAGGCCACGTGTGAAGTCTCCCTATTCTCCATGGAATCTAAATGTTATGCTCTCACATATAATTCTTCTGCCATTTGAACCAGCTTCATCGTGTGATCTCAATTTTTTGTCTTGGAAGACCATCTTTTTCTGGTAGCTGTCACTTTACAACACAAGATTAAAGCTCACTCAACCAAAGCAGTTTCTACGTCATTGGCTTTTTCTGCCAGACTTCCCATTGATAACATTTGCGCAGCAGCCACTTGGTCAAAACCTCATACCTTTATCACTCATTACAAAGTTGACAAAGCCTCCAGGGATAGTGCCTCCTTTTGATCCACGGTCCTGAGAAATATACTCCCGTGAGCCACCTGAGATTGATGGTGCTTGGGACACTACCCATCAGTAAAGAATGAACGCAGAGATTGAACAACTTCACATAAAGAAGTTATGTACTTACCATAATGTTCCATGTGAGTTGTTCATCTCGCTTTCATTCTTACGTCCCTCCCTCCTTCCCCCTCCTGAGCTAATAGATGACCGAGATGCTTGATCCATCCTGGTTGCTCAAACCTTCTCTTCCTTTTCTCTAGGAATGTAACAGTGGCATATGGTATTAGTATACAAAGCAAACAAGATCTGAGGTAATTCACAGATGCATCATGGGATAGGGACTTGGCCTCGCGCAATTTGAAGACATCAAGTTTTGCAGTTATCGGAGCCGAGGGATCTGCTCCAAACCCATCAATAAATGCAGGTGAGATGAACAACTCACATGGAACATTATGGTAAGTACATAACTTCTTTTTCTCCATTTCCAATAGAATTGACTTGCAAGTAGTGATTTCCTTGTATCTACTGTCTGTTTGGGGCATAGCATGGCACAAAGGTGACATTTGGAAGTTTGTTTTTTTTTTTTGTATTTTTACAGACCTATTTGTACGTGTTTATCTAAAGAACTATTTTGAAGAAAAGTCTTCCATCAGGTTCCATAGCACGCCCCCACTTAAGCTCAACTTCAGTGTATCACGTCATTTTGCCTGAAAGTCAGGGCATCAGATTGGCAGGTGAGAGCTGGTAGTGGTGCTGATTAGAAAAGTCATCTGTGCCTCTATAAGTGGTCGATGTTCATTGGGAAGGTAGGGGAACCTTGAGGAATTATCTGGTGTTTTTCTGCTTAACAGAAAATTATGCAATAAACCTGATGACATGATACAGAACTCCACTGATACGCTATTGTGGTGGTTATAGCTAGTAGTATATTATCAAGGCATCGCCAACCCTTATGTTTCATGTATGGTCTAAGAGGATTTTTATATAACTGACCTTGACTGCCATTCACCTTCTTAGTAAATAAGTTTTACTGTGTTTTTTTTTTTTGTGCATTCTGAGAATTAGAGTATGGTACAGAACACATATAATGTTCATAGATCTGCTTCACAGTATGGTGTGCTTGATGTGTCATGTTCGTCTGAGATATTATTTGGTTGGCAGTTACTATAATACCTCATAACTATCCAGATTTTCACAGAAATCATTTCCTTCAGAAATGTTAATGCACAGCCTGTTAGTCTAGTCACTGTTTAAGATGATTAGGTTCATAGGTTGGTACTAGGCTATCGGCCCTAGGGCCTATACAAGCCTAGCCATAACAATTCCCTGGCTATTTCTTCCCACTGTATTTACTTCCCTGGACCCGTCTAGCAGGGGGACTGACATAATCCCCACGCAGGTGAAAATTTTGTATATGTTTTCTATTTATTTACATATAACTATATGCATATATTTTTTACATTCTTTACTTGTACAGTATTAGTATTTTTTAGTACTTTTAGTACTTAGTTTTAGTATTTAGTACTAGTTTCATATATAATACTATTAGTGAATAATATTATTATTGCTTGACTGATAGGTTTTTATATATTTTTGGAATTGGTTTTAATCAAAACTGTAGTTTTAGCCATGATTTAATTTAATATTAATTTAATATTACTTAACAGAGTTAGTCTTGATGCAATATTTATACATTAATGTTTTGAGCATGTCTGAGTGTTGTATTATTTATTTACTTCTGTTTACTTTTTTGTTGAAAGCAACAGTTACATGCTCTATGTACCCGTTTAGTGACAATGTTTCACTTTAAGTTCTAGCTAAATTAAATTGAATAAGTGAATTATTGATATATTTTAATTAAACTTTGACTAGCTATATAAGCTGCCATATGAAATGTTAGTTTGAAACCTGAGGAAGCGTATTTGGATGTACGTGAAAGCGCTTGTTTTTATCTTAATAAATCCAGTTTGATTTCATCGTGGTGGTCTCTACTTGTTGTTGCTTGGTTTAATACTAGCAAATCTTACAGACGTTTCATTTGGGGAAGCGTTTAATTTTGGACAGTGTGCATACCTCAACATTCTACTGAAGGGGTTGATTGGGTGAAGTGTTCATGCTGGTGGTTGCACACACTAGGAAGTGTTACTGAAGGCTTGTTTGTGGAAACGTTTCATTTTGGGTGCATGTATACCTGGACATAATTATGAGGATGTTGCTTGGGGAAATAATTAATTGTGTATCAGGGAAGTGTTTGTGCATACATGGTCTCACTGCTGAAGTGACTGCTGGGCCAATTTGTGTCATTTTGGTGCCTGTGCATACAGAATGCAAACAGCTGGAGGGGTTACTGGGGACATATAGAAAGTCAGTCTGCAAATTACATTGGGTCACATCACTTCAGCTTGTATTATTCTATTTGTGATTATACTGCCTGAGTGAGATAAAGGTTATCACTAGGTGACTACTGACAGCATGGAGCTACTATATTTTTGGTGCATTTCTCCTGGCTTTGTCAGTCATGTGTGTAATTTAGGTGGGTGGAAGGGCTCAGTAATATCTAAGTGTTACACTGTTTGACTGAATTACTCAGGTCTTCTCCTTACTGATGATACTGAGTCTGTGTTACATAACAGCTGCATAAGGTAATATAATGAATGCCTACTCAACAGGTTATGTGCAGCAATTATCACCTGTGTCTCAGCCTGCACACCTTTTCAGTCATTATCACATTAGCAGTATGTGCAGTTACAATATAGCAGTTAGTCATTATCACTTTTCTGGGAAAAGTCTCAGCTGCTGTCTCTGTTATTCACATAAGTAGAAGTCGTTGTCACTTTGAATGCACAAGCCAGGTTGTGTTTTTTTTCTCTGCTTGGAGTCATTGCAAGCAATCCCCCCCTCATTCTTCATCAACTGCCTACCCTCCTAAACCCCTGTTTTTTTTCTTGCTGTATATATATATATATATATATATATATATATATATATATATATATATATATGTGTGTGTGTGTGTGTGTGTATATATATATATATATATATATATTTTTTTTTTTTTTTTGTGCATATGTGTGTGTATATGGATATATATAGGTCTATAGGTTCATAGGTAAGTACTAAACTATCTGCCCATGGGCATTTATAGGCCTAGCCACAGAGTGATGGCTTTCGCCTCCCCATTAGATTAGTAACCTGGGCCTCTGTCAACAGGGCTCCTGAAGTGATCCCAGGGTAGAACTTACGATTACCCATCCTCTCATCAAGATTTCTCTTGAAAAGGGTCAGAGAGGAGCTCTGTCTAATATGGATTGGGATTCTATTCCAGAGCGAGGGGAGTCGCTGGGACAGAAATCTATCCCTCCAGCATGTCCTGTTTATTGTTGTACATAGGTTCAAGTCACTAGAACGAGTGATTTTGAGGGATCTCGTTTTTTTGAGGTGAAGCATGTCCATTAGTTCAGGGTTTGACATGGCCCTGTAGGTCAGACATAGGTCACCTCTGAGAAGACGGTAAGCGACTGAGAAGAGCTGGAGCTTTTTTAGTCGTGCTTCATAGGGTAATTGTTTAAGGCCCTTAATCCTCTTAGTGAGGTACTTCTGTGGTCTTTCTAGTTGTTGCAGGTGTCTAGTGAGGTACATCCCAGATGGGACATTGTACTCTGTTATGGGCCTAATGAGTGAGGAGTAAAGGGGCACAATCACCTCCTTGGATCTGGATGAGAAACCCTTTGTGATCAGGTGTGCCACATTGAAGGATTTCCTGACCGTTTTGGCTATGTGGTTATCAAAGGAGAGCATGCTATCTACTTGGGTACCCAGGTCCCTAATTACTTCTTCTGTACTTAGTGGATTCCCATATATGTGGTAGTTTGTAGGTACTTTGTTTTTCCCAAATGGGATTACTATGCATTTTTTGGCATTTAGCTTGAGGCCGTGACTTTGACACCAGGTGTTTGTCTCTGTGAGACCCTTTTGCAGGATGTCTGTGTCAGCTGGAGAGTCAATTATTGCACCCAATTTACAGTCCTCTGTGAACTTGGTTAGCCACAGTCCCTCCGCCTTTGCCTGTACTTCGGAGAAATATATACCGAACAGGAGGGGTCCCAGGACTGAGCCCTGTGGGACTCCGCTTGTGACTGGTTTAGAGTCAGTCATGGCACCTGCCACTCTTACCGTGTGGGTTCTGTCTGAGAGCCAATTGGCAACCCATCTCGTGACATAGGGGTACATAATGTATTTGCACATATATACATTGCACATATATACATTGGTCACACGCGTATATGTATATATATATATATATATATATATATATATATATATATATATATATATAGATTGTGTGTATCTCAACATTTTCCTGAAGGGGTCATTTGGGTGAATGTTTCATTTAGGGACATGTATATAACATGTAGTAATGAAGATGTTGGTAAGGGAAATAGTTCATTTGTGTACCAGTCAGTCATGGGTGGAAATTAGGTGGTTGGAGGAAGGGCTCAGTAACATCCTAGTGTTATACTATTTTGACTGAATTATAATGATATAGTATTTCTACTGAATGATAAAGAATACCTCTGCACTCCACACTAACATGTATTAGAACACACTAATGCAAAACCTGTGTGTGTGTGTGTGTGTGTCTGTGTAGTAGGTATGTACCTTGCAGTGTCATCACCACTTATGTACCTAATGCAAAGAATACTGCCCCTGTGGCTAGGATGGAAGATTTGGATGGGCATATACCTGGCTTCATGACCAGGAGAACTACAAGTGAGAGTGTGTTTATGTGGCCATTCCTACATTCACTGGGCTGCCAGCCATGCCTCCGAAACTGAAAACCAGTACAACTTGAGCTTCCCCACTTCCAGTGTGAAGGTATACTGGATTGCAAGAAGAGGTATGCATTGGAGCGGAGTACTGGAGTTGTTGGAAGAGAAGTGTTCCATCTACCCTGAGCCCAACATTCTTGTGCTGCACATTGGAGGGAATGATGTTCTCAATCAACCACTCAAAAGGCTACATTTTCAAATCACAGCAATTTTTGAACACCTGCAGTCGTGGTGGCCACATTGTCATTTTGTGTGGTCTGATATAATTCCTCAACAGATATGGAAAACCTAAAACAGTCAGTGGGCAACTCACAAGGCCTGACGTTTACAGAATGGGTTCATGCATGGCTTGATGCACAGGGTCGGTGGATCTACAATTTGCCATGACAGCATCACTGTGGAAGATGTTCACCTGTTTAGAAGGGATTGCATTCACCTAACTGAGGAGGGTACTGTGTTGTTCTTGACTGACCTCCAAAATGGTGTGAGGAGAGCTGTGCAGGGTTGGTAACATGCAGCTTTTGAGAAGAATGGAAAACACCCATGACCAAGTAGGACCAGTATGATAAGTAAAACTCTATTATGAAATGTGTTTTGTAAAATATATTTTTCTGAGTTTGGCAAATAACTGTGGTAAGGAGCTGGTAAAGATGCTGAGAAAGAACAACTGTTCCAGGAGAGTGCTACCACGTACACTCTAATATGTCAGTGACCATCCTGCAATACTTCTTTTTTTATTCTGATTTTATCAGGCATGTGTAGAGTTTAGATGACAGGAAGGGCTTAGTAATACAGAACTTGATCCCTTAGGTCCATTGCTGAATGGACACATGTAAAGAGAAAAGGCATAGGTAAGGCAGACTGCTGACACTGAAGGAGGTCATGAGACTGCAGTGGTATCAGCTGTCTGAGTGGGTAGCCAGCACAGCTATTGGACAGATGAGATGGCCTTGCCTGCCATTGAAGTCCCATGCCTGTCCTGGGTTAATTATTGGAGTGGCGGTCCTTACCTTGCTTTTTCTGTTTACATGTACCCATTAAGCAGTAAGTTGGCTACACCAAGAATGTGTATGTTTACAATCATGTGTCTACATGGTGAAACAACTGGTTCTGAATGCTGTGCACATGTACAGGTATCAGTTTTGTTAGGACTCAGGTTATGGAAATTATGATTTATTTTTCATATTTTGGAAAATAACTTTGCAAGGGAGCATCTGAATGTGCTATGTAATACCTCATTTTGAAGACAGTATTGATAGTTCCAACATGGTAAAAGAACTGTCCCTGTATGTTGTACACATGTACAAATATCAAAGTTTTTTGGCCTTATAGTTGTGGAAATTATGATTTTTTTCATATTTTGGTAAATAACTTTGCAAGGGAGCATCTGCGTGTGCGAAGTAATACCTCATTTTAAAGACAGTATTCAGACTTCCAACATGGTAAAATAATTGTGCCTGTATGTTGTACACTTACAGATATCAGAGTTTGTTTCTGACTTATGGTAATGGAAATTATATATTTTTTTCATATTTTGGTAAATAACTTTTCAAGGGAGCATCTGAATGTGATAATACCTCATTTTGAAGACAGTATTCAGACTTCCAACATGGTGAACGAATTGTACATATATGTTGTAAACATGTACAGATATCAAAGTTTGTTTTGGACTTAGGTTATGGAAATTATTATTTTTTTCATATTTTGGTAAATATCTTTGCAAGGGAGCATGTCAGTGTGCCAAGTAATATCTCATTTTGAAGACAGTGTTACTCCTTACAATATGGTAAAAGAACTGTGTCTGTGCAGTGTACACCTATACAGGTATCACTGTTTTAGTCTTGTAGGATTATGTAAATTATACATTTCCAATACTTCTCATTATTATGCCTATATCTTTGCAAGGGAGCATGGTGATGACACAAATGATACATCATTTTGAAGCTGACACTGAGACGCACCACTTCTACACTGATATGTAGCCTCTGTCTGTTACAGGTGATGAGATATTATGCTTTGTTTATTTATCAATTGTGAGAAATATTATATTAATCATATTTCTGTGAATATCTCTGTAAATGAGCATCACACAGGAATGTTTAAGGTATCATTTTAAAGCTGACATTCATACAAACAAGTTAAATACAAATTTCATGGGTGTACATGGTACATTGACCAAGATATTGTGCTTTGCGTTTCCAAAAAGGTAAGAAATATGCACAATATCAGCATTCCTTGCCAAATATTTAATAATGACTTTGATATGCACTATCACCATTTACACTGTTGGAAAGGTCAGTGTCTGCTGAACAACCTTTGCATTTACATTTTTAGTCTAGCTCTTAGAGTTACGAACATTTGTTTTCGGTATGGTATTAGAAATGGATTTTCTGAAAATGAGCTCAGGCTGCACTGTTGTTCCTATGGTGGAATTAAGTAGGCAGCTTTTTCTGAGCTGCTCCAGAGTGAATGAGTTAGAGTTCTGCTGAGGCTTGGCCAAACAGGGCTTTATTATCTAGGGGTGCATCCAGCAGTTTTGCTTGCACATCTATGGGCAGGGGTTGTAGTCTCACCCAAGAATATCGCCTCAAGACTGATCCAAATGCAGCAGACTTAGAAGAGGCTTCCACAGCATCATAACTGCACTTTAATGAGTACCTAGTTACTTGGGATTCAGTAGAAAGAAGGGTGTTAATTTGAGCTGTAATGGGAGAGTCTGGTACCTCAGATAGTAATGTGGAGGCCTTGGAAATGGTATCTAGGACATATCTAGCCGTATGTCTTTGGTAGTTGAGAGCTGTAATAGCCAGAGTAGAGGAGGTATAGGCTTTCTTCCCTAGTCTTTCCATGAATTTGCTGTCTTTATCTGTGGGATAAAGAGCAGGCGAAGGTAATTGCCTGGATGATTTATCAGCAGAGACACCAATAACTGCTGGGTCTGCTGGAGGGTTCCTAAAGAGGTATTGGGCATCCTGAGGGACCTTGTAAATATGGTCTGGACATTTAGAAGCTGGTGTTGGAGAGTCAGGAGATTGCAAAGCAGCCAGGAAAGCATCCTGAAAGGTAGGTAGCAAGGGAGCCACTGCTGAAGGAGAGGATTGCTCCATTTGAAAAAGGTTGAAGTATCTTTTCTTGGTATCAGAAACTTCAGATGCTTGCCATTTGAAATGCCCCTTCATGAGGGAGAGTGTGTCTCCAAAGGTAATTTCTACCCCTGGAGATTCAGGAGTAATGGAGTCTTCCTCCTCTGGGGTGAGGAAATCTTTTGGGGACTCTATTTGGGATTCATATGAAAAGGATTCCTCTGAAAAGGAGCACTCTTCCTCTGAAACCTGTAAAGTAGGTTGAGTAGGGAGTTGGTGGGGCCTGCTGTGTCTGTAAGGCCTGAAAGGCCTTCAAAAGGCTCTAAGAAAAAACTTCCTATCCAGGGACTGGTTGGGTTACAGTGTATTTAACTTTTTGTTTTTTCTTTAAAGGAGTAGTCGGTGGAGAGAGAATCTGAGTGGACATCTGTCTGGGTGGAAGAGAAGGAGCTAGGCCTTCCAATAGACTGAGTTGTGGTTCCTCTCAGCCACCCGGATCTGATGGCTGAGTAGCCTCAGTGGACTTACTAAATGTTTCCACCACCCCGGCTTCCATAATGGTTTCCAGGTCTGGCTTGGAAACCGATGTCTGGGAAGAAGCCATGCTTCCATTAGCCTCAAGAACCTTCTCGGATGCCTGAGGCACAGCAAGGGATTCTGGCCTAACTTTTTTGGCCTTCTTCCTCAGCGGCTCTTCAGACGGGCCTACTCCCCCTTCCATATCGAGCGCAAGACGTCTTAGTCTCTGATTTTCTAAATATAATTTTAGTGCAGCAAGATGGCTGCAAAGGGTTTTCGGAACAAAAGATTTGCAAATGGGGCAGGACGTATGGCCATGGGCCTCACCTAAGCAAAAAATGCACTTCTCATGTGAGTCCTTGTGAGGAATTTGTCTCTGACAAGCACACTCCCCTTTTTAGCTGACATAACAAAGTTATGAAAAACCCAACAGGGCACTTATCACAAAAGGTTTCTCATCCAGAAAAAAAGAGGTCATTGTTCCCCTCTACTCATCACTCATTAGACCCATTATAGAGTAGAACGCCCCTTTTGGTATGTACCTCACAAGACATCTACAACAACTGGAAAGGCCGCAAAAATGCCTCACAAAGAGGATTACTGGCCTCAAACAGATGCCTTACGCAGACCGTCTCAAAAAACTCCAGCTTTACTCCATCGCATATCGCCTACTCACAGGCGATCTCTGCCTAACATATAAAGCTATGTCAAACCCAGAGCTGTTGGACATGCTCCACTTAAAGAAATCCCAATCCCTCCGAGCTACACGCTCTAGGGACCTAAACCTTGTCACCACAATAAATAGAACATTCTGGAGGGATAGATTCCTGTCCCACAGACTTCCCATACTCTGGAACAGACTACCTGTCTATGTCAAACAGAGCTCCTCATTAGCACTCTTCAAGAAAAATCTTGATGATTGGATGGGTAATAGGAAATTCACCCCGGGGATCACTTCTGTGGTTCTGCTTGACAGGGGCACAGGAAAATAATTTTCTTGGGTGGCGAAAGCCAGGGTACATTTTTGGCTAGGCTTGTGTAGGCCCCAGGGCCAGTAGCCTAGTACCTACCTATGAACCTATGGTAGAATGAAACAGTCGTCTGAAACGCGATCTGCTTTCAGAACTGGCGAACAGGAGTCCGGTGTTCACTGCGGCAGGAAAATTCTGAGGAGAGTGCTTGCAGGCGTCACCTTTATACCCTACATCAGTTTATGGCCCCAACAAGGGACTTCACACGTACCCTCCAGAAACAAAGACTTTGGTATACTGGCCAGAAGGTGGCACTGCTGGCAGCAACTCCCTACTGTTAAGAATACTGTAACATGTGAATAGAAGGACATCAAATGGTCTCCTGTTAGTCACCAAAGGTGAGTCTAAGTTTCATTGAATCTCTTTGCAACAAACCTGTCAGCATTATGGGTAAGTCCATTCGATGAGTGAAAAAGGACCATTGTGCTGCAAGAGTACATTGCAGAGCCCTCATCTGGTACCTTGCTAAGAGGACCAACCCCATAAGAGTTGCCATGTGGCCCAAAAGTTTCAAAGTAGCATGCGCTGTTTGTTTTGTGTAAAAAAAAAAAAAAAAACAAGGATACTGCCTAAGATCAAAGGCTGATTACTCTGGAGCTGGGCAATTTGGAAAATGGTATTCAAGTGGCAGCCTTTGAATTCCAGTGTCTGGGCAGGGTGCAGGCTTGATTTTTGATAACTGATGGCTATTCCCAAATGACCACACAACTGCTGTAAGGTATACCTGGCCTTATTTAGAGATGCTGTTATGGGGGCAGTGAGGAGCCAATTGTCCAGGTAAGGAAAGACCTGAAATCCCTGCACCTGAAGCCAGGCTACGATCACAGCCATGTACGTGGTGAACACCCAGTGGGCAATAGTGAGACTAAATGGCAGGGCTGTGAACTGATAATGACCAGCTCCCAGCAGGAAGCACAGGAACCTCTTGGATCATCTCTCTATCTTGATATGATGATGTCCTTGAGGTTTATCAAGCACATACAATCGTTCTTCCTCAGCAGAGGTAGAATGGACTGCACCCTGACCATACGGAATTTGGTCTGTTTTATGATGCGATTTTGTTTGCTCAAATCCAAATCTGGCCTGAGGTCCTTGTTCTTTTTTGGAGGCAAAAAAGAACCTTGAGTAGACCCCACATCATCACTGGTCTAGCAGGATCTCTTGGACAACTCGATTTGCAAGCAGATTTTGAATCTCTAATCCTGTCTGCTGTCGTTGACAGAGTGGAATGTCTGAGAGACATCTGCAACTAAAACTTGGTATTTCTAAAAATGGAATGTCACACCTCTGGATGGTACTCAACACTCATACAACCAAGGTGATGGCCTTGCAAGCTGCTGAGTAAACAGCCAGATGATCCCCGACTACCTCCAAAGCAGGACAGTCAGGCAACCCCCTCAAGATTAGTTAAAGGGCCTTCCAGAGAATGCTCCGTGAAAGCCCTGGTTCTGAGCCTCTACCCTGCCCCACAGGTGGCATCCATTGCAATTACCCCTGTGCTGCAGGGAGAACCTTCAGAAGGAGCATCCTGGAAAGACTGCTGTGACTTCATAAAACGGAAATATTTGCTCTCTTCTGATTTCATAAGATATGCAGAGGGTAGCAATATGTACTCCGAAGGCAGACATCATCTTACTGTCTTGTTTGTTCCTAGTCAGAGTGTCTTTAGTTTTTGGCCCCAGTAAAGAGAAACCTTTGAATGGGACATTAATAAAGGAGGCCTTGAAACAATTCACGAAGTTGCACAACCTAATGCGAGCAATGCTGCTGCCAGTGACTTGAGACAGTCCATCAGCCATACTGGAGACATTGGCAATAGACCGTAGAGTGGACAACTTAATCTCCAGAGTCTTCTGAACCTCTAGAGACTGCTGTGTCTTAATATTCCTACACACTTCAGCAACTAAATTATACTGAAGCCTTGTCAGGTGGGAAAGGTTGTTGAGTGCCCTTAATGTGAATGCTGTTGAGGCATAAGACTGCTTCCCTAGATGGCCCAAACTCAAAGATTCTCTATTCATCTTATGGACCAAGGAACTCACCTCTGAAATATCCTTCTCTGTGAGAGCTGCCACATTGATTGCATCCACGGCCAGATCCTGACCCCAGTAAGACCAATCCTTGGGTTGGGCAAAGATTTTGTTGGCCTTCTTGAGGATCAGCTCCACCATATCAGGTTCCTTCCACACCCTCTGATACACCAGATCAATGAGTGCATCTGGAAGGGAAACCAGGGCATGCACAGGCCCACACTGAAGACTTCCAGAAATACTGACTCCTTCGGAGAAGGGGCTTTGGTGATCCAGCCTTTATGACTTGAAGCACCACCAAAAGATTGTCAGAGGAGGCATCATCACATGGGGACTTAAGTCCAGGTGCTTCTTCTTACACCACCTCCTGCCAAACACTTCCCACTCTGAAGAATCAGGAGGGTAAGGGAAAGAGGTGGACGTCCCAGCAAGGGTGGCAAGTTGAAGGCCAACAGGTGCGGGTTGTCCTGGAGAAAACTGATGGCTGGTTGCAGGCACAAATAAGAGGGAAGAGGGGACACCATTTGTGGCACACCAACCCATCTCTTTACCAAAAAACATCCATTCCACGATGTTGAAGGCAAAAGCTGAAGTTGGCCTCCTAAATCAGACAGTCCCAGGATCCAAATAAGCCTGAGACATGCCAGAAACCAAGGTAGTTACACATTGCCCTGATGCTGAGACCAAGTTGTCGAGAGCAGACACCCAGAGTGGGAGGGGCAAACTCGATGCTGTGATAGTCAAACCTGACCCAGAGATGCCTGCCTCGACACATCAGCTCTGAGATCCACTCAGGCCCGATGCAACTGGAGTTCAGAAGACCAAGGTGGGGGTCAGAGGCAAAAGTGGTCATGTCACTGGGTCTGACCCTGATGGAGGAAACAGCTGGGCCCGATGACCACAGATACATAGGGCCCAAGGGAAGGAAGCCAGGGTGAAGAAGCCGAGGTTCCAGCGACAGAGTCTGCATCCAGTGGAATAAGGCCTAATCTGCACTTGCAAAAAGGACCTTAGCAGCCGCTTCAGATCCAAAGCTTTCAGACTGCTACCAACCACAATGAATGAGTGGCAGAAGCCACAGACAGTGAATTAGAGGTTTATTTGAGTGGCAAAGGACCCACTGGTTAATGCTGAGCCAGAGAAGCTCAGGCTTCAGTGAGGAAGGAGAAGACTCCAGTTAAAGCTCTGGTGAAGTGGAAGGAGAAAAGGAGAAACTACCTGACCTAAAGGAGCCCCTTTTGTGAGAAGAGATTGGGCACACTGAACCCTGGACAAGGGAGCCTTACATGACACAGGCACCAAGGGCAATCAGCTCTAAGATGTGGAGCAGATGCTGGTGCAGAGGCAGCCAGGAAACTCTAAGGTCTTAGGACCTTCGGATCCTGTGGCCCAGAAGAAAGACCAGGAGTAGAGACAGAAGCAGACCTCTTACAGTCCACTTTCAAAGACCTGGAGTCCTTGGCAGAGTGTCAGTGACCCTTACCCAACCTTTCCTTCAGAGTAGGATGGGAAGCCCCAGCCAGGGGGAGGCCCTTCAGAACAAGCTTTGTCCTCTTCTTGTTGACTGCCCTAGTACCACACTCCATCACAGAGGGCACATGGAGACTCCCAAGTGGGCAGCTGCCAAACAATAAACACACTGGTCATGCGCATCTTGCAAGAGGTGCTTGTGTTCATAAGATAAATTATTTCTAAAATCCTTTTGGATCCATGAGAATAGCACTACTGGAGTACTGCGGGATCTACAAAGAAAAGAACAATACAGCTATGCTAACACACTAGAAAAAATATCTGAGAAAAAACACTTTCAGAATTAGCAAAAGGCACTATCCACAACTCTAAATCCTACTTGCTGGAAAATACACTCCTAGAAAAAAGAAAACTCTAAATTGGAAAAAGCCCATCTTTAACAAACACACTAAAAACACACCTGAAACTGCCTAACAACCTAACTTAACACTCACTAGATATCCTAACAAAACTATTCTAAAGGTAGGAAATAAGTGAATAAGCAACAAGCAAAAAGGCTGCTTTCAGCAGAGCCACAATCAAGCTGCTATCCTGGAATGGTGGCAAACTAGATCTGAGGTATCTTCTAGGAAGGAGGGATTGTGGGTAGGGAAGGCGGAGCCTGGCTAGCTGAAGTCTTATAGAAGTGTCTGGCATCAGATCTGATTTTCTGCAGGTTGAAGCCAGATGGAGAAGACAACATCAGATCAAGTGCTTTTTCTTAGTTGTAAGAAATATAGACTTTCCACTACAACAAGATAATAAAGGTTGGATGGAACTAACTTTTACATTAATACAGTGCTGCTATCTTGGGATGCTGGGGTGGGGGTGTAGAAGTGTACAGATGGTAGACTAATGTACTTGGCTTAAATTTAAAACAAGTCATTGGTTTGTATGCAATCAGGTTTGAAAAAATAAGACAAAATTATTAAAGTTTTGTAAAAATGTTGTTTCTTACATTGATAATACCTTGTTTTTTTACATTAGCAAATGCTCTGAGTGGGAAGCAAAGTCTGCAGCTGAGGATAGTTGGCCAGGGAAATTCTGTACATTGTGTTCTGAGTGAAATTTAAAAAGATGCCCTCATGCATCAGCAGAGTTGTTAGTTTCACCCCCCCCCCCCAATGGAACTGAGCTATCCACAGGTGAAAGTAATTAACCTTGAATGTTCTGAACACTCTTTGCTGGGGGAAATGCAAAATTTAAAGGTACAATGGCAAACAGTTCAGTAAAACATAAAGTTCGACGATGTGCTGTTTCTTAGGGCTAAAAGTTAATGCTTTCTGAAAACATGTAAGCTTTTTTTACAACTGGCAGAGGAATAGAGCAAAGAAAAGAACAGACAACAATCTGCAAGTGGAAACACTGACAGTTACATGTGGTTTATCATGGGTAACCTTAATTTTAGATCAGGTAATGCCAGGGGATGCAGCTGTCAATTTGGGGCAATTGTTTCTATTTGTAGGGCTAAACTTGTTTGTTGAAAACGTACATAATTTTGTGTGTCAGTTTTAAGTTAACAGGGCATGGTGTTATTCTTAAAATGTATTTATTTATTTGTTTGTTTGTTTGTTTGTTTGAGGATTTTCATTAAGGCAAAAAGTTTTGCAAGAAGTAATACAGATTCAAATGGAGATGAGAAGACAGAACTTTATAGAAGGTCAGCATGCCAAACATTTTGTTCATGTAAGACAAAAGTTAGAAATACACATTCAAAAAAACTGTCATGTATAATTGGTGGGAATAATAGCTTTTTAACAAAATGGCTATTCAGTCTATACAACCTTGGAATGTAAAGGGTCTTTCAGGCACAGGCATAAAAGGAAACTGTATTGAATGATATTAAGAAATGAAGAGTGCTAAGAGAGAAGCTAAAGGAGACACATTTACAAAGAAATTATCACGTGATTTTGATAAAGGGTTTTCAGAATAGCTATTCAGCAGAATATTAGTGGCAAAGGAAAACACGAGTAATAACACTGCTGGAGGAACTATAATAGTGGCAAAAGAATGAAATAAAAGAATAATGGTATATATGTAGTACTAGGGGACCACTGGCAAGGGAGGAGGATTATGATGGTAAGTACTGTTGTGTGAAATCTTACCATAACAGTAGATGTCCTTCTCTTCACTGTTGCAGTATTCCTTACAGTATGGATCCCCTGCCTAGGGCAGCCCAACGTCCAGCCAGTATACCAAAGCCTAGGAATGCTGTACATTAAGTCTGAAACTCGAACATTGAAAATGTTGAACTCCGATATGTCCAAATTATAAATATCGCCCCTATTTCGACCCATGTTAACACTTGTTCCTGTGTTAAATTTGGAATGTATTTTGGCTATGTCAAGAGTTCAGCAATGTGACTTTTCATGAACGTGAGTCGGTGATATGATCATTCGACCAAGTCCTCTTCAGTAAAATGATAGTAAACCCTTACATCACAGGTATGCTCCCCGCGCACAGCCTCAGGCATAAAGGTGAGATGCAGACATACTTTCCTCAGAGCTGAAAAGCCCCAGCAGGAACAACAGTCTAAGAAGAAAGGGAACATGTGAATCCAAAAGGAGAAAAACAGGGGAGGAGGGAGGGATTGAATATTAAAAAAGTGAAGTGAAGGACATCTACTGCTATGGTAAGATTTTACACAACTGTACTATGTCCTTCCATATCACTCTTGCAGTATTCCTTACAGTAGGGAGAGTAGAAAAGCCCAGGAGGAAAAGTGGGAGAAGAAAGGTCCAGCACAGCCTTAAAGAATGCCATGCAGGATAGCCCTGGCAAATCTGGCTCTAGCCCTGGAAACCACATCCAACTTATACTGCTTGGTAAAAGTATACACAGAATTCCAATAGTTCCCTTAAGGATGGAACTGGTATCCAGTCCTTTGGGGAAAAAAAAAACAGAAGCCACAGCCTGGGAAGAATGAGCTTTACAGAAGAAGAAAGGCTTTTCCCAAGAAAAGAGTAGCAAAAGGAAATGGTCTTAGATATCCATGAAGAAACAGTTTGCTAGAAACAGCCAAACCCAAAGACCTAGGTTAAAAATAAACAAAAAGTTTCTCAGATTTATGAATGGCTTTAGTTTTATTCAAATAGTATCCAAGTTGTCTATGCAAATACAAGATGTGAAGAATCTCTCACTAGCAGAATGTGGAGAATGGGGAAAAAAGTGTGCAAATGAATAGACTGATTAAGAGACAATTCCTTAACTACCTTGGCCATAAAAGAAGGATTAGTACAAAAAGACACCCTGTTCTTAAAAAAGGAGGAACAGCCATAAGGGCTTGCAGCTCAGACACCCATCTGGCTTAGGTAACGGCCGAAAGAAGAACAGTCTTCCAAGAATAATGCTATAAAGAAGCTGAAGTTGCAGGCTCAAAATGAGCCTGAGTCAATTTTTCCAAGACAAAGTTGTGGTCCCAGGAAGGAGGAATAGGCTTCCTGGGGGCCTAATATGAAGCATGGCTTTAAGGAATTGTTTGACCTCAACTCAAAGGCAGACAAGAAGTCTTATAGGTGGGCTTTAACAGAAGAGTATGCCAAACCTACATTGAGCAACTCACACAAATAAGACAGAACCACAGGAACGTCTACAGAAAGTGGATCCAGGTTACGACCAAGACAGCAAACAGAACGTCTCTTCCATTTGGACAAATAAGATTTCTTGGTAGTGGGTTTTCTGGTCTTCTGCAGAACCGGAAGCATATCCCCAGAAAAAATGTGCCTAAAGGGGATGAAAAATCTGTCACCCACAGCGTCAGTTGAAGAGTGGACGAGTGGGGATGGAGGACAGACTCCTTGTCTTGTGTGAGTAGGTCCACCCTGTGAGGTAATTTGTGACAACTGCCCATGGCTAAATGCAGAAGAAGAGAGAGGAAACAATGCTGTCTGGGCCAAAAGAGAGTCACCAAGAAATTTTTGGAAACATTGTGTTCTGTCTTGAACAGGATCCTTGGTATAAGAGGAAGGGGAGGAAAGGCATAAAGAAACACCCCCTTTGAGGAAAAAGGCAGTGTATCCACCTTCCAAGCCACAGGACATGTGACTCTGGTGCAAAATAGAGGAAGTTGTCTGTCCAGAGGGGAGGCAAAAAGATCTACCCGAGGAATACTCCACTGGTGGAAAATGTCCAGAAACATATCTCTGTGAAGCATCCACTTGTGAGTGTGTGTTATGGACCAGCTCAGAGATTCTGCCACAATGTTCTTATATGAAGGAATATAAACAGCCTGAGGAATCACCTGATACTGGACAACTAGATCCCAAACCTGAAGAGCTAGTCTGCACCCAGAGGTAAGACAGTGTCCCCTCTTGCTCGATGTTTCACATCACTGTGGTATTGTCTACGAAGATTTTGAGTGGCCCTGGAAGGAAAAGAGAATAGAAGGCCTGAAGAGCCAGGAGAAGAGCTCTCACTTCTTTGATACTGATATGGTCCTTCCTTTGATGAAGAAACCAAAAGTCCTAAGCCTTCAGAGGGCGGAAGGAAGCTCCCCACCCTGCATCTGAGGCATCTGAAAAGGGTTCCTGAGCGAGGACTGGAGGATGAAAAAGGAAGGCCTGGGATGGCAGACAGTTGATGAATCCACCATTGAAGCTCTAGCTTGAGACACGACAGAAGAGGAACTGGAAAGTCTAAAGGATTAGAATGTTGAAGCCAGACTGACTTTAGGAATCACTGTAGCTTTCTCATATGAAGTCTGGCCATGTAGGAATGATGGAAGCCATGTATCACAGGGCCCTTAGAAACTCGCTGGCTGTAATGGAGTCCAAAAGAAGAAGGGATTGAAAGAATGCAATAAGAGTCAAAGCCTTGGGAGGAGGTAGGGATGCCAGCATTGGAATGGTCTGGAGCTTGCACCCAGGAAAAACATGATACTGAGAAGGAGTCAGGAAGGAATTTTTGGAAATTTACTGTAAACCCTATGCTTTGCAAAAGACAAATAGTATAGTGAAGATCCTGAAGCAAAATCTCTGGAGAGGAAGCCAGAATGAGCAGGTTGTCTTGATAAGGAACGATCTGTATTCCCCTCGTCCTGCAGAAAGCAGTCAAAGGAGCGAGGCATTTGGTGAAAATCCTTGGGTCAACACAGAGGTCAAAGGGCAAAGCAGAGAACTGAAAATGTAAGGAAACAGAAATATAAAAATGTTCCTGAAAAGGGGATGAACAGAAATATGGAGACATACATTCTTGAGATTCAGAGTGACTAGGAAAGCCTGAGGAAGAAGAAGAGGAAACAAGTGTGACTAGGAAAGCCTGAGGAAGAAGAAGAGGAAACAAGGTCTGAAGGGATAACATTCGAAAGAAAGGAACCTTCAAAAAGGTGTTGAGCTGGGAAAGATTCAGAATGGGTCTCCAGAAGCTTTCTTTCCTGGGAACCAGGAACATCTAGAATAAAATCCCTTCCCCTTTTGAGGAGTCAAAACTGCTTGGATGGTTCCTTGAAACAAAAGTCACTGAAGAACATATGGAAAAAAGGCAGCTGTTTCTGAGGAGGTTAAGGAATGCCCCCAAAAGGGTGGAAGGGATTTCCAAGCACTGTAATACCCCTGATGAATGATGGATAGAACCCAAGAATCTTGAGTGATCCATAACCAATTTGGGAGGGACAGGGAAAGATGAAGAGATAGAGGAACTTGGCTTAGAAGGGAGGGAAGAATACAGTCAGACAGAAACTGGCTTGTCTAGAAAAAAGAGGCTTCTGTGCTGTAAGACTCTGAGTAGGCTTAGCAGGAGGAGCCCTTCTAGCACCCTTTTTACCTTTGTCAGGAGGGCAAGACCGTCTGCGTTCAAAGGCACACTTGGTAGGGTAATTCCTCTGAAATTTGGGAACAGGAGAAACAAAAATATGTTTCAATTACAGCATAGCCTTAACCTTTTCCTGAAGAGATTTAAAAAGCTCAGCAGTGGCAGAACTGAAGAGATTTTTAATGTCAAGAGAAGCATCCATCAGCTTGGCCTTGATATCATCAGGCAGGCTGAAGGTGAAGACACAGAACCAAAGACAGCAGTTCTACATGAGGCATCAGCTGCATCATAACTACATTTAATTGAATGACGAGCCACTTGAGAAAAGGACCCTAACAAAGACAGGGCCAAATGATTCCCCTCAGAATCAGGAAGATCTTAATAACCTGAACTGCCTGAAACAGAAGGGCCAAGAAACACCTGGTCACATGGGTCTGGGTAATTCACAGCCCTAAAGGCCAGAGTAGCAGCAGTTTACACTTTTCTACCCAACCTTTCCATGGTTTTGCTGTTCTTGTCAGAGTGCAGCAACTTAGTAGAAGGTAAAAGCTCAGAGGATTATCAGAAGAGACAAATAACAAAAGGATCAGCTTAGGGACACTTGTAAAGAAATTCACAATCATCAGGCACCTTATAAAACCTATCTGGTGTTTTAGGAGCAGGGAGCTGGGACTCAGGAGCCTGAGAACCTGCAGAAAAAGTATCCAACAAGGCACCAAGAACAGGAAGAAGAGCAGAGGGTTTGAGAAACTGTTTGAAGGAGTTCATAATACATCTTTTGAACATCAGAAACCTGGGTACAGTCCCACTTAAAAATCTCAATCATATGGGAAACAGGGGTCTATATTATATGTTGGAAGAGACTTTTCTTCGAACATGTAATCACCGACACATAAAGAGTGAACGCTATAAAGCACGAACGGCCACATCTGAGAATTTTTTGAAAAATTCACAGGGCCGTACATAAAAAAACACAAACTTTAAAACACTAATCAATTGGGGGTTGTGCCCCCCACACTCCCCTTAACTAAATATACCATCTCAGAGATCGCTCTACTTTGGGGAAAAGGGCAATTCCTGATAACAGCCAACTGAATTTTTTCCCGAGGAAAAAATTCGCAGACGTGGCCATTCGCACTTTAGAGCATTCGCTTTTTATGTGTCGATGATTATATGTTCTAAGAAAAGTCTCTTTGACCATATAATATAGACCCAGAAACAGTAGGGATGCTACCTTTTAAAATACCCAAAGTGAGACTTTTTTTATAGAAATGCGAGATTCTGCATGACAAAACATATTGACGGCCAGTGCAAAGAACAGAGCTTCACGTTTTTTACAAAAATAAAAGCTTATTCTTGCAGGATTTGATTTCCCTATGCTGTTTCATATAACATTTAGGTGTTTTAGATGCAAAATAGCCGTTTTATTCAACTATTAGAAAAAAAAAAACTTCTGAAAATTTTTTTGATCTAAAATCTCAGGACATTTACCATTTTTTAGTTTTTCTTGCAGGACACAACTTCCTAAAGAGAGACTGCCCCTCACAAAGAGGGGTAGGTGGTAACCATAGGAAACAGTATTCCCAAAAGAAATCTCTTGAAAAAGAGAATCAGGGCTAATAGAATCCTCTTCCTCAGAACCATAATCCAAGGGAGAGGGAGTCTGGGATTCCTCATCAGAATCTACTCCCTCATCAGAAGAACCCTGCTCCCTAGGCCTCTTAAGAGGAGTAGAAGACCAAGGGGGAGTAGGAACAGAGACCCCCTGAGGGGACTTCAAAGCCATAAAGGCATTAAACAAACCCTGTATAAAATCTTGCCATTCATGCTGAGGATCCTTAGCAGCAGGAGAAAAATGCTTAGTTTTTTTTGCTTCTTTTTCAAAGGGCCATAGCTATAAATATCTTAGGTGGCTGAGACCCCTGCCTACACTCAGTAAGTGTACTGGGAATCTCATCCCTGACAAGGATTTGTAGAACACCCCAAGGCCCTTTGGAAATAAACAGCCACTGTTCCACCTGGACATCTGAAACGGACATCTGCAGAGCCTACATGGACGTGTGAGAAGCCAGTCCATGCCAGCCTCCTAAGCAGACATGGCAGAGGAATCCAACTGAATAGCAGGGCAGTCCACCAGGCTCTCACCAGCCTCAAGAGAGATTTCCAGTGGAGGCGGTACAGCAGAAGTGTACGACCAAACTTTCTTGGCCTTCTTCACAGATGGCTGACCCTTGGGCCAGGATGATTCCACTATAGTACCCTGAGCCAAGAATTTAAGATGCTGGTTCTCTTACGTAAACAGCCAAAGGGGAAAAACTGACTATGCGAAGTTTTCAGGATCAACACCTGACAAACAGAACAAAATGTATGGTCATGAGAAGCACCTAAGCAAAACAAACACTGCTTGTGATGGTCCTTATGGGGAATCTGTCTCCCACAGTGGCATTCTCCTGTTTTGAAGACATGGCAAACCACAAATTTGTCCCAGGAGTTCCACCTGTGTCCCTCATTGACAGAGGCAACAGGTGCTGACTGAGGTTTCTTTTTGGGGGTAAACTCTTGGCTAGGCTTGGAAGGCCCCCAGGGCCATTAGCGTAGTAACATCCTATGATCCTATGTAAACCAACAACCACAAATAAAATAAGATAAAAAAACTCTCAATGGGGCACCTAACTGAAAATGGCTTGGTGACCAGACGAAAGAGCGTTCAGACCAACAGTCAGAGATCGTGTTCAGACAGGTGTCAAAGAATTTCTGAGGAAGGTACATTCATATGTCACCTTTATGCTCTACTCCACATGTGGGGAGTATGTGTGTGATATACTGTGTCCCTATTACAACCTACAGCTTTGGTATACTGGCTGGACATTGGGCTGCCCTAGGCAGTGGATCCCTACTGTAAACAATACTGCAACAGTGATATAGAAGGACATCTTCAACTGTGAGGGGACTTCCAAGATGACTGCACATTGATCAACAGCTTAACTTCAGCTCTCCCAGTGTGGCAAAAGAAACTGAAAAATAAGGGCCAGGAACTCTGCCACTTTTAATAAATTCAGTTACGACCTAGTAAGTGCACTGCCTGGATGCAGCAAAGAAGAAACTTAGAGAGCCTAAAAGAAAATCAACTAGAAAAGGTGAACAGCTCCAACTTTGGTGCATGGCATGGCTTCCGGTAATCTAGAGGAAAAAAAGGAATAAAACATTCTCAGAGCTAATTAAAATAAATGAAACACTGAGTATATTTAATAGCAAAAGGCTGGAAAAAATGGAAAACGCTTTAAACAAATATTCAAAGGAGCTGATACAACTGAAAAAATCGGAGTTTGAAATGAAGAAAAGGCTAGCTGAGTATGGGACTGCTCAAGAAGAGATGCTTCAAAAAATTTAGATTCTGCTAATAGGGATGACTGCCATTAGGGGTACACAGAATACACAAGAGGGGATTGAAATTTACTGGAGGAAGATGGCAAAAGAACCAAGGTATTGGGAACCAATAAAAGAGAAGGAAAGGTAAAAGAATGGGGTGAGGCCAAAACGGCATTTGGATTGCAAGCTACTGCCTTCCCTATTAGTGATTGATATCAGTGTATAGACGAAGATAAATGGAAAGGGGAATCCTAAGTAAAAGACCTACAATTCTTGAGTTGTAATTGAATCTGTTGCAGAAGCTGCTGTTAAAAAAAGCATAATTTGTAGGGCATACAAAAAAAAATGCAAAATAATTATAGGAATCAATCAGAAGAGGTCAGGAAAAGATTGGGAAGAGCAATTACATATGCAATTCACAAAGAAACAATGGAGGACATACATATGGCTCCCAAGTATACAACAAAATCTAAAGGATTTAGGATTTTTGCCTGGAAGTATTTACAAAGATATTTTATACACCAAGGAGAAATTTTCCTCAGGTAGATGGCAAATGTTGGAGGTGTGATGGGGAAGAAAGAGGCAACTAAGAACATATGTTTTGAGAGTGTAATGAGTTACCAAACTTTAAAAATTCCCTATAGAGTAGTCTACCAGGAATACTAGGTGAGCACGTGAGTGTAACTAAGGAATTTTTTTTTGGAACTGGGATACAGGATATGAATTGCCTAGACATAGAGTAAGGCCTTGTTACATTTAATTCTGGTGTCTGCCAAAAAAGCAATTACTATAAAATGGAAATCAGAATCTAAACCAGATATACTTGAAGTAGTAAATACTGTAACAGAGATAAAAGAACATGAAGTGGGATCTTTAGAAAAGGATATGAGTAAATTATATAGAAAAAAATGGAAAATGCATGCAGAAAAATGTTTTGAAGGCAGGAATTGAATAAATTGTGCAATGTTGATTAAATTATATGTTATATATACATGTGAAGTATAATGTTTGTAAATGTGAGCTTGTTAATATGGCTTGATTAAGTTTATATAAATGTAAGTTTGCTTGTGTCACAAATGATAATTCAATAAAGGTGTTTAAAAAAATAGATGTTTCAAAAATATATTAGATTTAGAGAACGGAGCTTGCAGGGAAAACCTGAACATTTCTGGAAGGAGCAGACTATATTATCTTTTTGAAGGCACAAGTAAGCAACTGGACTGGTATTCGACAGAGGAATTTGTTAAGAAAAGAAAGGAGAGATTATTACAGTTTGGGACAATAGATTGAGGAAGCAGGCTCTCTGCACTGAAGCCTAGTTTGGTGGTTTGGAGGAGAGGACCTCAGTGGTTAAGATTTCTAAGGTTGTATGTTCGTGCATCTCTAAATAGTCTGCAGGTTAGTGTTGAAAAAGGGGTGTCATTCTTGATAAGTTTAATTCATTCACTCCAATAGAGCTCAGGAAGTTTGCACTGTAACTTCCAATGGGCGGAGCCTGAGCCTTTTGATAGAATCAAATTATGTCCTCACATTTCAAACAGATGATGTTAAGTTGTCTATCTTGCCTTCGTTCTTGCTGGTTGGGATCGGAGCCAATCCTCTGCTCCGACTCGGCCATCTTCTGTAGCTCGAGAGCTGTTTACTGGCTCTAAACTACCCCTTATCCCATGATGCCTAGCGATAGCTACCCAGATCTCATTTGCCACTTCAGCTGCGAGGTGTTGTTTTTCTGGCTCAGGCTCGTATAAAGTTTTTTATATAACTTTATTACTCTAGATTTTTATATTTTCATTGTTTTATTGTTAACGATTAGTCTTGTTTTTTGTGATAGCTAGTGTTTAGTTGTAGTATCCCTTCTTTTCCTTGAGAACTCATTTAACTTGCAGAGTTCTCCCCTGCCCCTCCCCCCTATCCTCTTCTTGTCAGGTTAGCTGTTTAGGTTAGAGGCTTTCCTTCTACCTTTCTTTCATAGGCTAGCTGTTTAAGTTAGAGGCTTTCCTATTAAGAAAAAAAAAAAACCCTTTGGCTATAGTCTTGTTGTACAGTGTGTTTTTTATGTAGACAGTATTTTGCTTTTGGTAGCTGTTGCTGTATTTGTTGTTTCCTTCTTTCAGGATGTCAAAGGAATCCAAAGTGTCTGGATTCAAGAAGTGTGACTCATGCTGTCAGAAAATGTCTCTGACAGATGGGCACACTTCTTGCATCTATTGTTTAGGTGCCGTGCACCTGCAGGACTCTTGTTCTATCTGCCATGCCTTTAGTCCAAGAGTCCTGCAGGAGCGTAAGAATAAGCTTATTCTTAGGGGTCTTTTAAAATCCCAGGCTTCACCGGCCAAGAGCTCTCAGCCTGTGAAATCCTCTAAATGTTCGGAGTCGTCCTCGGTTCAGACTCGACCTTCTACTTCGGTTCTGGCTGGCACCAATAAGACTATCTCTCCGTTGGCTCCATCAGAAACTTCGGAGCCTTCGCAGAGCCACAAGAGGCTGAGGTCCCCTTCACTGGAATCGGTACATTCGGCTCCTCGGTCTCCGTTGCTTCAGAGCGAGCGCAGTCACCGATCCTCTCACTCCTCTCGATCCTCTAGGCTGTCGGATCACGATGTGGAGAAGAGTGGTCAGTAAGTTGCTAAAGTCGCAGGCACTTGCCAAGATGTTGTCCAGCCCTCGTCAACAGGTGTCTGCTCCGTCCACTTCTCTCGATGTTCCTCCTCCGACTCCAATGAGTTCGGAGCCGGATTTCATTGGGGTTTGTGTAGTGGAACCATTGGCTCCGATAACTCTATCTCCTTTGGTTCCGACATCGGCTCCGACCCCTCAGTGGTGCCGTCCGTCGAGGGATCTGGGTGCTGGGGTTCCCTCGTCGGCTCCGAGGGGGTGAGTGGCATTGGAGCCTTGTCCGACCCAGTTCTCCCTCTCGGAGCTTCGACGCAGGTGAGCTCGGCTCCTACATCGGCCTCGGAGCCGTCTCCCTCGGTGGGGAGAAAGATTCCGATTTCCTCCGAACGGGAGCTTTCTCTGCATCATGGCAGGGATGCCTTCGATGTCATGTGGAGTGTGCTGGCCAATGAGTCAGCTCCACTATCGGCCCCACCAGCTCCATCCCCTGTAGTGCCTGTGCCAACCTCTGCTCCTCCTCCAGACCCCAAGCGTAGGGAACTGGCGCTCCAGGGCACCCCATTGGTATTTCCTCTTCTTCCAAGGCCTCCCCTGATCATTCAGAGGAGCCCCCTTGTAAGAAGAAGTGCAAGAGGAAGCACATTGACTCCCCTGAGTCTGTCACTTCTGATACAGACTTAGATGATTTGGAAGGGTCCCCGAGATCCCCCTCTGAAGAGGTTTCCTTCTTGGACATCCTAGAAATACTTAAGCAGAGGAGGAACTGGAATCCCGTAGCCCCTACCGAGGATGAGTCTGTATTTCTGGATGCGTTTGGTTCCCGACCTTCCACCTCCTGAGTTTCTCCGCCTTTTGATCCACTTATGTCCGTGGTGGCTCAAAAGGCTTGGTCAGCTCCGGATACAGTGGAACCAACTCCGAGGAGACCTGGCAAATTTATCACAGCACCCCAGGAGAAGCAGTTCCTTACCAAAGGTGTACCTGTTGATGCCATGGTGGTAGCAGCAGCCACCAAAAAAGAGTTAGCGGAGACCTCTTCATCTGTCCATCCTCCTAACAAGGAGTCTAGGACGATGGACAGATACGGGAAGAGAATGTTCGCTTCAGTGACCTTTTCTATGAGGTCACTGAACTACTTATGTCATTTTACCCGGCTTCAGAGGGATCTCCTTAAAGAGCTCAGAGATACCCTTCAAGATCCATCAGCTGAGGGGCTCAAGCTAAAGTAGCTTCCCAGCTGGCGACGCTTAATTCTGTAGTTAACTCCTCCATGAGGCTCATTTCCTACGCAGCCAGTGGTGCGAGTAGAACCGTAGGTACGGGTGTGGCCCTTAGGAGGCATGCATGGATGCGGCTGTGTAATTTTGCGGAACCCTTTTGAGCGTCATTCACCAACACTCCCTTTGATGGTTCCTTTCTCTTAGGACCACAGGTGAAAGACACTTTGACTAGGTGTGAGCAAGAAGGCAAGACTCTCTTTGCCATGGGAGTCCGTTTCTCCACCCCTTCTAGACCGTACCCTAAAGGTCAGAAGAGTAGCAAAATGTGGTTCCGAAAATCCCAGGGAGCCTTGCCTGACACACATAGCGATATTTCCTCCAGGGGTAGAGGGGGAAACAATAACAACAGACGCTGTCCTCGTTGCAGAGGGGGTCCGCAGAACCAGGACAACAGAGAATCCTTCTCTGATAAGCCCTTTCAGCATCCCTGAAGGGTTGCCCGGCTACTCACCTCTGGAGGCAGTCGGGGGAAGACTTTCACTGTACCCAAAAGCCTGGCAAAATTTAACACAAGACAGATTGGTATAGTCCATTATATCCGGAGGTTACAAAATCCCCTTCTGTCAACCCCCCTTACTGTCAAGGAAATCCCTTCCAGATGTTCCACCCAATCTGAAGGACCAAGCAGTAATAGAAGTTTCAAAACTTCCGTATTCTTCCATAAGGCCAGACAAATTTTATAAAGTTCCTAATAATATTAAGTTATTTTTTTAAAAATCATGTGTTGGACCCCTCTACAGTTTCTGTCTGTTCTGATAAACCTTCTAAACTCCTTCCTAATGGTAGTGTCCTCCCTTCAGATAAAGGTAGCAGTGCTGTGGATAGGTGGTGTAAAAAGGTTTATACCTTCTCTTCTTTGGTATTCAGGGCTGTCAGTTACCAAACCCAAATGACCAAGTCTTTGATATCCCTCCACAATTCCCTAAACGAAGTAGTTGTGGATTCACAAGGAACTGTTTCTAAACAACAAACATTGTCCTTACTTAATGGGGCTACACAAGTAGCAAGACACAGCATTGAATGTAGTTATGATGATGTAGAGGCCTCATCCAGAGAAGCTGCTATTGGCTCTGTTATCCGCAGGTATACATGATTGCACAATCATCCCATACCTGAAGACTTTAGAACAAAAAGTATAGATTCCCCTTTAGGCAATAACCTCCTGTTTGACCCACAAGCAACTAACCTTTTCAAAACCCAACCAAGAACAGGGAAAGCCATGAAGGACTTGCAGACAGCTTCTGTTAACCTTTGTACCTAAGCACCAGAGGAGTTATCCAACCAAACCCACTTCCTTTGTCAGAAGGGATCCTAGACCCAGTCAGAAACACGGGAAGTCTCCCAGAAAGAGATTCCCAGAGAAACCACAATGGGATTCCCCATCTGAGAGGCCTTTCTTTGGGGACTGTCTATGAATCCCCCTCCCCCACCCCACCCCATACACCTGCACTACCCCTTTCATTTGTTAACCAAATGGGATAAGTTGTTTAAGCACAAAAAGGGAAATTTGCTAGGCATAAAATGGCCTACAAGAGCAGATAGCTTAGTACTAACATATTAACCTATAAAAGGTTTGACACCTGGGAAAAGATTGCCCCAGACCTATGGGTGCTTTATATTAGTAAAAAAAGGACTTGTCATGCCTTGGATAGAAATCCCCTGCTAAATGACATGTCTCCCCCTCCCCACAATTAGATCCATCTGCTTTCACCCATCTTATGGGAATTACAGGCACAAGATACAACAAAACCAGTATCACAGGAATTGGTAGTAAAGGGATTCTACTCCAGACTCCTCCTAGTACTAAGGACAGAAGGGCAGTGGAAATTGTTACCGGAACTTTCTTTACTAAACACTTTTCTAAAAGTGCCAACCTTCTCTAGATGCCTATCTTCATTTAACAGTTTGCCCCCTGTCTTGTAGGAGATTCCTCAAGTTTTTCACTGGGTCATCTCATTTTCAGTGTACTGCTTTCCTTTTTGAGTTTTCCACAGCCCCAAGACTTTTAGTCTTGGACTAGTGATTGCCTTCTGTCAAAACCAGGGAATCCAGATTTTTCCATACTTAGACAACTTGTTAATCTAAGCCTCCTTACCACAGATGCTTATGCCACAACTCCAGTTCACCCTCAACCTCCTCTCACAGTTGGGATTCATGATCAGCTACAAGAAGTCATTCATGCAGACAACTGAGGACCTAGTTTTTCTGGGCTGCAGACTGGATGCAAAAAGGATGCAGGACTGTTTGCCTCAGGAAATGTGCAGAACCTTGCAGATTACTTTCACAGCCTTGCCTCCCTCATCCAAGACTCAGCCAGGGAGATCATAAAGGCCCTAAGATTCATGGCAAAAATTATCACAGTGCTTCCTGTGCCAAAGGTGCTCTTCCCCTCAGGACCAGATCCATTTTGTAATGAGTAATAAAGGTATGAGGGCTAGCCCAAGTTACAGCTGCAAACCTGTCATCCATGCAAGCCCTAGAGAGAAACACTGAAGAAGTTGCCATGGACTTAGCTGAATGGACTTTTAAAGGTTTTGATAAGGACAGACCCGACTTGTTGTAGACAAATGATATGCAGTCTGTCAGCCATCTGGCTAAAGTTACTTTTCCAACTGAATTGCTCAATTTAGAATCTGTAAAGGAAACAAATAATTGATCTGTTTTCCTAATTTCTTTTATTCTATGTAAGTAAAAATGTAATTGTCTGTAGACATCCAATAAATGCAGTACATATTCACCTTTGTTTGCAAATTTAGGAAGGAAGACTGGCAGATTAATGGACTGGTTGATACTGGATTCTGACACCAGCTTAGAAAGGAAAGAGAGGGATTGGTATATAATGTTAATCTAGCCCTATGAAAAAAATCAACTAGGGAGGTTTAGAGGACAATGCTTGAAGTTCTGAAATTCTTCTAGTGGAGGTAATGGCCCCTAGAAAAAATAGTTTTCCAGGTCAGGAATTTAAGATCACATTTTGCTGCTGGTTCAAAGGGTGAATGAATTAAGGCGTGCAGTACCAAGTTTAAACCCCACGGTGAAGTTGGATCTTTACAGGGAGCTCTCAGCAGGAGAGCGCCTTTCGGTAAAGCCTTACAAAGTTTAGATGAAGCCAAGGAAGAATTATCAAATCCAACATGAAAGTTAGAGATTGCTGCTAATTGAACTCTTAACTGTTGAGGAGCTAGTTCACTCATTAAAAATCATTGACAAAAATTCAAGAACACATTGTACAGGAGCTGAAAAGAGATCAATGTGTTTCTGATGTGCCCAAAAATACAAACTTTTTCTATTTACTTCTGTAAAGTTTTCTTGTAGAAGCTTTATGGGAAGATAAAAGTATATGATGGACAGGAGGAGAGAGCATCGGTTGTCTGGCTATTAAAGGAATTAGAGAAACCACGTTGTTAGCTTGAGGTTTGAAATATCGGGATGGTTCATATCTGTCAGGTGAGATAGGAGGTCTGGAATCGGATCCAGAATCCAAGGTGGGTAAAGTAGATGAAGCCCATGGAAGGGTGCAATGAGGATGACTTTGCTCTTCAACCTGGCAGCTTTCTGCAGAAATTTTGGAATTGGGGCAGTTGGGGGGTAGGGATAGAGGAGATTAGGGGACAATAGTGGAGTAGAACATCCCTTGGTGATCCCCTCGGTTGGGGATCAGGGCAAAGAAGCTGCTGGACTTGTTGTTTAGGGGAGATGCAAAAAGATCACAGCTAGGTTGGCCCCATTAATGGAAAAACGTTTCTGCCATTTTCATGTTGCGAGACCACTCGTGAGGTAGCAGAATGGACCTGCTCAATTTGTCTGTCGTGCTGGACTTCCCCAGAATGTGCTCTGCTATCAGAAAATGGTTGGAAGAGATCACCTATTGACATACTCTGAGGGCTTCTTGACACAAGCAGTAAGACCTGGTTCCCCCTTGTTTGTTGATGTACCAAACTACTGACATGCTGTCCATCGGAATCGCAGTTGTCCCAAAAGGGAGAGAGTCTTGGAAGGCTTGCAATACTAAGAGCATTGCTGTCATTTCCAGGACATGGCTATGCATATTGGCCTCTTCGGGGGAATAAGTGCCTTGGACTGTTTTCCCCAGGAGTGTCCCACTCACCCAGTCTGGGAAGCGTCCATTGTCACTGTAGTCTTTGGCTGTGGGAGAATGAAAGGATGACCTTGTAGAACCTGATCGAATCCACTGTCAAAGGTATCTCTTGCATGCCTGAGTGATTCTTATTTGGGCTAACGTGTTGTTAAAGAATCAACAGTTGTGTTGCTTGCATCCATGTGAAATCTTGCAAAAGGAACTGAAATTATGGCCGCTGATATTGGCTTCAAAGCTTGAAGAATCAACAGGGCTGAAATTTTGGTACTGTAAATTATTTTCCTGACCTGCAGTTTGATCATTTGCACTCTTGAGAAAAGAAAAGAACCTGTCACTGATGCATGTTGAAAACCGCTCCTATGAATTCCAGTCTTTGAAATGGTTGTAAATGAGACTTGTAATTTATGGTTGTTCCCAGATGGAAGCAAGTCTGGAGTACCTGATCTTGTGCTCTTATTGGTAGATGCCTGGATGGAGCAGTAATGAGCCAGTCATCTGTGTGTGGAAACACTCAGAATCCCTGCAATCTCAAGTGAGCTGCTGCCACCTCCATGCATTTGGTGAACATCCCAGGGGTTGTGGTGAGGCCAAAGGGCAGTTCTCTGAAATGGTAGTGACCGGTTCCCAGATGAAAGGGTAGATACATTCTGGATTGCCTGTTCATTTCTATGTGATAGTACACATCCTGAAGGTCTATCGAGTAAATCCAGTCATCCTTGCCTAAAAAGAGCAGAATGGACTGAACTACGACCATCCAAAACTATGTATACTGAACTGATTTGTTCAAGTCGCTGAGATCCAAAATTGGTCTCCAGTCCCCTGTTTTCTTTGAAAACTAAAAAGAATCTTGAGTAAGGTAAGTCCTAATTCTATCTGGTGCGGTGGGACCTCTTGGATGACTCTTTTTCTTAGCAGCTTTTGTATTTCTAATGCTGCTGCTTTCTTCTAATTAGGTTGAACATCAGGAAAGTTTGATACAGAAGGAGGTGGGAGGGGAAAAGGAATAATATAACCTCTGGATATGATCACCTGCACCCATGGTATCTCTTGTGATGTCCAGCCAGGCTCTCTGGTGCAGGGATAATTGATCCCCGATTGCCTCCAGAGAGGGACAATTAGGCCTCCTTTCAGGAGAGCTGGTAGGGTCTATCAGAGAAAGAAATTCTGGACCCCTGGTTCTGCTGGCTTCCTCTGCCTAGTGGGTGTTGTCATCCATCTGAGTTCCCCCCTCTGCCCCCGGGAACTGTCTTCACGTGGGTCTTGGAAAGGACCCTGGGACTTTCTGAACCACTGTTTTTGACCACCTTGTTGATTCCTAGAGAAGGATCTTTGAGGAATCAAAAAATGTATGCTTACTGTCTTTCCTTTTTTTTCACACCTGGAGAGTGTGTCTTTAACTTTAGGGCCAAACAATGAATTACTGTCAAAGGGTGCACTGATGAACGAGGACTTGAATGGCTGCTCAGAATCGCACATGCACATCCAGGCATGCCTCCTGATAGAAATCCCTGAACCCACCACCGTTGAAGCATCTTCAGCTGTATGCGAGATAAACCTCATGGACAAATTAGAAATTGATTGTAGGGTAACTAGCTGTAAGACCACAGACGTCTGAGTCTCAGCAGTAGTGTTCTAAGAAAGGGACTCTGACAGTTCTTTTATCAAGTCCCTTTGTAGTCTCATAAAGTGTGCCAGGTAGGTCAACAACCTAAGGGCAAAAGTTGCTGAAGCATACACATGCTTCCCAAATCTGTCCAAAGCCCTAGACTCTCTGTTAGGGGGATGGACAGAGGAACTCTACTCAGCAAGCTCCTTTTTGGTAGCTGCTGCCATGACCACAGCATCTACGGGTACTCCCTTCCACCAAAATTCTCTACCTACAGATGGAGCCAGAATCTTATCTTGTCTTTTGGGCATTGGCTCAACTGAGTCAGGCTTCTTCCACACCTGCCTAGAGATCAAGTCAGTGAGCTCATTGGCAGGCAGAATAACCCAGGAGGTAGATGGACCAGCTACAAAGGCCTCCCGGAATACTGATTCCTCTGGGGAAGGGTTATCGGAGGGCCAACCACCCCTCTGCTTAAAGTTCTTAAAACTGTCTCCATATGAGGCATCTTCAGGTGGTGATCTTGGGGACCCCATCCCCTTATTCAAAATCAGTATACTTGGTGACTGACTCCTGAGGGGAGTCCAAGTGCCTCCTCTTGCACTTCCTCTTCCTAGGAACTTCCTTGGTGGGATGCTCTGGTGAAGTGTCAGAAGAATTGTAATACTCTGCTGGGTAGCCTGGAGACTTTGAGCTGGCTGCCCCTGTGGCATAAAATGATGTCGCTCAAGGCGCAGAAACATCTGGGACCTAGAGGGAAGATCCGAGGGGGGAAGAGACCATGTGTCTTGCCAAAGCAGAGAAAACTGTATCCACCACCTCAAAGGTAGAATGCCATAGAGAAAAAACAGCTGACAGATCTGAGAAGACATGCTTCTGCCCCATTGGCTGTGCCTGCCCCGAGGACAATCCACTTGAAGCGGTGGTCGGAGCAGAGCAGTCCAGTGCAGAGTCTCCGAGGGGCAGAGACAGCTCCGACAGCTTCAGAGTCGACTGTAATACTTCGGACCCGACAGGGAGACTATGCCTTTGAGAGTCATCAGTCTCTCAAACAGTCAGAGCTGGCGCTCTCAGAGACTTCCTCACAGCTGAAGATACAATATCTTTGGATCCAATCTAGATGGTCCCAGCATATTCGGATCCAGGGGCTGCAAAACAGATGGATGGATCAGAGAAGTAGCCAAGAGAGGTGGAGTAGTACAAACTAGGGGTTCCTGACACAAATGGGTAGGAGCTAGGAAAAACTCCCATCTGTATTTGCACCAAGAGAAATCTCATCACTTTGTACACATCAGCTTCAGTCAGACATCTAGAAGAACAAGGGGAAGCTAATAATGAGGGCTTAGAATGCTGACATTCCATAGAAGGAGAAGATAGTCTGGAAGGTACTGAATCAATACTGGGTGAGTACCTAGTTCTTGGTAAAGGTCTCTGATCCGAAGAACTTGGATCTCAATGTGCAGTTGTCAGATCTGGCACTGATATTACAGTAGTAGTCTTCAGATCCAATTTATGTTTTTTCTTTGGCTGCTCCTTGGATGACAGAGTCAATGATCCTAAAAGTTTAGGAGACTTAGTGGAAGTCTCCTTAGTTTTAGACTTGGAGGGTTGCGCTCCATCAGTAACCTCACATTAAGATGTAGGGAGTAACCCTTTCAAAATGAGTTTATTTTTCCAGTCTGCAATGACACGCGGATTAAAGTTTTTACATATTTGACATTCAGCTTGAAGATGATGCAGGCCCAGATAATAAACATATAAAGAATGCATTACAAGGGTTACTTGTGCCTGCACTTTTGGCACTTCTTAAAGCCAGAAGGCCTTTTTGTGACATCTTGCACTACAATATACCAGGAAAGAAAAACAAGAGGAATTTTTATTATTTTTTAATAAGTAGAAAAAGAAAAATTAAAAAATACCAACAATGGTACTATGAATTAAACTAAACTACTGTAAAGCCAGGAGAGAGAATAATAGCTACCAACAATGGTAAACAAAATTACACAGAGTGTAAGAAGAGAAAGGATTTATAGAAACAAAAAGGATAAACTGTTATAGAAAAATTGAAAATTTGAAAACTTATCATTTTATTGAATTGCTCAAGAGCTGAAGATGACCACGTCTAATTGCAAAAGCGGCAAACGATATCTGGGGTATGTTAGGGGTTGGTGCATTATGGATAAGGGAGGAGCTTGAGATCTTTTTGGTGGCCACGAGCAAAAGTAATAACAGAGTCATATCTTAGTATTGCATCCGAACTCAGCAGTTGAGGATAGAATGAAAACTGACAACATCAGATCAAGATTAATGTTAAGTTGTCAATCTCGCCTTCATTCTTGCTGGATGGGTTCGGAGCCAATCCTCGGCTCCGACTCGGCACTTGCTAAGCTTGAGAACTCCTTTTACCAGCTCGAGGCAACCCTATATCCCATGATGCAAGGCGAGACTACCTCAGATCTCGTTTGCCACTTCGCGAAAGAGGTCTCTTTTTTGCCAGCTCAGGTGAGTTTTCAATTCAGCAGTTATTCAGGGGTAATTCTCCCTTTTTCTTACTTTGGTTAGTTTCTAAACTAGTGTGTTTAGCTATACTATAGTTCCCACCCTATATTCCTCCTTTGGGGTAAAAGTTTATTTATTTTTTTTTTTCTCTGTTAGGCCTAAGCCTCCCAGTTTATTAATCCCTGTCAGTTTGTGTGTGTTTTGGGGTTAATTGTGTGACTTTTGTTGAGTGTGTATTTTTCTTTTCTTAGACTATGTCTAAAGAGGGAAAGGTCTCAGGCTTCAAGAAGTGTGACTCGTGCTGTCAGAAGATGTCTCTGACAGATGGTCACACTTCTTGTGTTTACTGCCTGGGGCCTTTACACCTGCAGGACTCCTGTGCTATATGCCACTCCTTTAGCCAGAGAGTCCTGCAGGAGAGGAGGAACAAGTTGATCCTCCGTGGCTTATTAAAGCCAGAAGGTTCACCGACAAAGACTGGGTTGGGTAAACCTTCCAAGCCACCTAAGGTTCAGGCTCCGGTGGTTAAGCCTTCCTCGGTGGCTCCGACTCCTTCGGAGTCGAGATCGGCTCCGGCTGGAGCCCATCTTTCTACCACTGATATTGTAGTGTCGGTTCCTTCCAGCTCCGACACACAGTCTCCAGTTTCCTTGTCGGCACCGGCTGGTGCCGAGGTGTTATCCAGCATCGGAGCCGATAAGTCTTCGGCTCCATCTGGAACCGAGAGGTCGTCGGCTCCGATGGCTCCGTCCAAGAAGAGATCTCGGTCCCCTTCTCTGGAGTCGATTCGCTCGGCTCCGAGGTCTCCTCTTTTATCGGAATGGAGTCATCGGAGCCGATCTTCGAGATCTTCCAGGCTGTCAGACCACAATTTAGAGAGGGTGGTAAGCAGGCTGTTGAAGTCACAGGCACTAGCCCAAATGCTCCATAGCCCGTCTCAACAGACTTCGGCTATTGCTCTTCCCCTTGAACTTCCTCCTCCGACTCTCCTCCAGAGTTCGGAGCCGGAGCTTTTCGGGACAGTGACCGTGTCGGCGCCGGGGCCGATACATCCCCTTTCGGCTCCGTCGTCTTCGGCTCTGATCTCCTCCATGAGACCTTCCTTGGAGGGATCCAGTCGTCGAGTTTCCCTTGTCGGCTCCGAGGGGGCTAGTGGCATCGGACCCTTGTCCAACCCCGCTCTCCCTCTCGGAGCTTCGGCTTTGGTGAGCTCGGCACCGACATCGGCCTCGGAGCCTTCTTTTTCAGTGGAGCCGGGAATTCCTGTCTCTTCGGAGCAGGAGTCTTCTGGTCTCCCTGAGAGAAGAGCCTTTGAGGTGATGAGGAGTGTCCTGGCACCTGAGTCAGGTCAACGGTCCATTCCTTTAGCTCCTCCCTCTTCGGTGCCTGTTGATATCTCTTGCCAGTCTCTTGCTCCCAGGCCCAGGGATCCATCGCCCCAGGTTTCCCCATTGGGAATGACTTCCTCTTCCGAGGTTTCTCCTGATCCTGCAGGGGAACCCCGCGAAGGGCGTGTAAGAGGAAACACACAGACTCCCCTGAGTCTACCACATCAGATACCGACTTAGATGAGTCAGAGGGTTCCCCCCGGTCCCCCTCTGAGGATGTCTCCTTTTCAGACATCCTGGAACTCCTCAAACAGAGGGGGAACTGGCCTTCCATTGACCCCTCCGAGGATGAGTCGGTATACCTGGAGGCGTTTGGATCTCGACCCTCCACCTCCTGGGTGTCTCCGCCTTTCGACCCACTCATGCAGGTAGTGGCTCGGAAGGCGTGGGCAGCCCCAGATTCTGTGGAACCTGTCCCCAGGAGGCCATCCAAATTTATTACGGCCCCTTCAGACAAGCAGTTTCTTTCTAAGGGCGTCTCTGTGGATGCTATGGTGGTGGCGGCGGCCACCAAGAAGGAACTTGCGGATCCTTCCGTGCCTGTCCATCCTCCTAACAAAGACTCTAGGACCATGGATAGGTATGGCAAGCGGATGTTTTCTTCAGCGACCTTTGCTATGCGTTCGCTGAACTACCTTTGTCACTTCACCAGACTTCAGAGAGACATTCTCAAGGAACTAGGTGAGGTAGTTCAGGATCCTTCAGCTGCTGGGGCTCAGGACAAGATTGCCTCACAGCTAGCAATCCTAAATTCTTTAACTAACTCCTCCATGCGGCTCATATCCTATGCGGCCGATGGAGCCTGTAGAGCCGCAGGCACAGGAGTGGCACTTAGGCGTCAGGCCTGGATGCGGCTTTGTAATTTCGCGGACCCCTTCAAGGCATCCTTCACCAATACCCCCTTTGACGGTTCGGCTTTGTTCGGACCGCAGGTGAAGGAGACCTTGACCAGGTGTGAACAAGACGGCAAAACCCTTTCTGTCGTAGGAGTCCATTTTTCCACCCCTTCAAGACCCTATCCCAAAGGTCAGAAAGGAGGAAAAATGTGGTTCTGTAAAGCCCAAGGAGTTACGCCGGACACACGTGGTCAGTTTACCCCCAGAGGCAGAGGGGGTAACAATAACAGACGCCGCCCTAGTGGCAGGGGGGGTCCCCAAAATCAGGGTAGCAGGGAGCCTCTTCCTGACAAACCCTTTCAGCATCCCTGAGGTGTTGCCCGACTGTCCACCCTTGGAGGCAGTCGGGGGAAGGATATCGCTGTACCCATTAGCCTGGCGTTCCCTCTCACAACACATATGGGTACAGTCGATCATATCCGAGGGTTACAAAATCCCTTTCGAAAGGTATCCCGTACCTCACCAATCCCTTCCAGACATCTCACCCGGTCAAAGGGATTTGGCAAAACAGGAGGTCTCAAAGCTCCTAGAAAAAAGAGCCGTCCAAATAGTTCCAGCAGACCAAGTAGGATCCGGCATCTACTCAAGATTCTTTTTGGTTCCCAAAAGGACGGGAGATTGGAGACCAATTTTAGACCTGAGCAATCTAAACAGATTTGTCAGAAAGGCAAGATTCCGGATGGTCACGCTTCAGTCCATTCTGCCCTTTTTGGGCAAGGACAACTGGATGTGCTCGATGGACCTTCAGGACGTGTACTATCACATAAAGATACACAGACGCTCCAGGAGGTTTCTCCACTTTTGGCTGGGGACCAGTCATTATCAATTCAGAGCCCTGCCCTTTGGCCTCACTTCAGCCCCCAGAGTGTTTACCAAATGCATGGCAGTAGTTACGGCTCATCTGAGACGTCAAGGATTCCAGGTGTTTCCTTATTTAGACCACTGGCTCCTCTCCGCCACCACCAAGCATCAGCTTCTTCAATGCAGAGACTACACTCTGCAGATCTGCAAACAATTGGGAATCTCAGTGAATGTTGAAAAATCTTCTCTGCTGCCTTGCCAATCTATCACCTTTATAGGCGCAGAGCTAAACACCGTCAGTATGTTAGCCAGACTAACAAATCAGAGAATTCTGGACATCCAAAAATACGTTCAGATCATATTACTGAGCAACAAGGTCAGCCAGATTGGTTCTGAAGGTTCTAGGTCTTATGGCTGCGGCCATTGTTCTTCTACCATTAGCTCGCTTCCACATGCGTCTTCTGCAGTGGATGTTATTCACTCAGTGGTCGTTCCAGAACCTACCCATGAGGCACGAAATTCTGGTTACACAATCGTGCAAGACTCATCTAACCTGGTGGATATCTTCTCTGCTCCATCAGGGCCGACCGTTTGTTCCCCCAACTCCGGTTGCCACAGTCACTTCGGATGCCTCCTGATCGGATGGGGGGGCATTATCAGGGCAGGATGGTCCATGGGACTTGGCAACCCACAGAATACCATCTGCACATAAATGTCCTGGAGATGAGAGCGGTGCTTTTAACGTTGCAAGCCCTCAACGACTTTCTTCCCTCGGGGACTATTGCAGTTCAAACGGACAACATGTCTGTAGTCTGGTACATCAACAAACAGGGCGGGACCAGGTCCTATCCTTTATGTCGAGAAGCTCTCAGACTTTGGCAATGGGCAATCTCCTCTCATCGGTTTCTGATAGCAATGCACATCCCCGGCAGGTCCAACCTCTTAGCAGACAGACTGAGCAGAGCTATTCTCATGCCTCACGAGTGGTCTCTCAAACAATCGGTAGTGGACGAGATTTTTCAGAAGTGGGGCACCCCTTGTTGCGACCTTTTTGCAACACCCCAAAACAGCAAATGCCCGGACTTCTTCACCCTCTTTCCCCTACCAGGCCATCCTCTGAGAGACTCTCTAACCCAGGATTGGCCCCGGGGACTTCTGTACGCTTTTCCCCCATTCCCTTTAATTCCACAGGTCATTCAGAAAGCGACCGTTTTGAGAGCCAAGTTGATTCTCATTGCCCCTTACTGGCCTCGACAAATTTGGTTTCCGTCCCTACATCGTCATCTCCTGGTGCAGCCTTGGCATCTGGACCCAGTTCCAGATCTTCTGATCCACCAGACGGGTCAACAGCACCGGGCCATTCGTTCTCTCAACCTCACTTCTTGGTTGCTCCACTTCCTTCCCTATCCAGGCTTCCTATGATCTCTGACTCTGTTAGAGATATCATAATAGCTTCCTTAAAGTCGTCCACCAGAACGGTTTATGCTAGCAAGTGGCGACGTTTTTCCCTATGGGCAAACTCCAGGCACATTGATCCCTTTACTGCGCCGGTACATTCAATTTTGGATTTTCTGGCTGAAGTTTTTCAATCAGGATCTTCTTCATCGACAGTTAAAGTCCAACTGGCAGAAATTTCTAAATATCATGTTGGCTTGCAAGATCATAACATAATGTCGCACAGACTGTGCAAAGCTTTTCTGAGAGGCATTTTTCTCTTAAAACCTCCAGTAAAACATCTTCCTCCACAATGGGATCTGAATTTGATTTTACCCCCCTTCGAACCGTCTGCTTCATGCTCATTAAAGTTGCTGACCTGGAAAACAATATTCTTAGTGGCTGTCACTTCAGCAAGGAGGGTATCTGAACTACAAGCCCTCTGTATCCGTTGCGCATACTTAGTTTTTCACAAGGATAGGGTATCCTTAAGGACTAATCCATCTTTTCTGCCCAAAGTTGTTTCTCAGACCAATATTAATCAATCCATTGATCTACCAGTTTTTTTCCCTAATTATTTGGACAGAGCTGAACAAAAACTTCATTTTTTGGATGTCCATCGTCAACTCAGATATTATTTGCATAGAACTAAACAATTCAGGAAATCTGATCAATTATTTGTTTCCTATGCAGAAAACAGGAAAGGTCTCCCAGTTTCGAAAGTGACCTTTTCCAGATGGTTGTCTTCTACCATTTCTTATGTGTACTCGCTCAGAGGCAAGCAACTACCCTCAAAACCGAAAGCGCATTCAACCAGGAGCCTGTCCACATCTACAGCTTTTCAGGATAGGCTACCCATTGACACCATTTGTGCAGCAGCTACTTGGGCCACTCCTCATACCTTTGTCTCTCATTATAAATTAGATTTGGCCTCCAGGGACAGAGCCAGGTTTGGTTGCACAGTTCTCAAGAGTCTGTTCCATTGAGCCACCCAGGATACAGGTGCTAGGGACGCGGTCCCATCCAGCAAGAATGAAGGCGAGATTGACAACTTAACATTTAGAAGTTATGTACCTACCATAACGTTCCATGTTAGTTGTCTTCTCTCGCCTTCTTTCTTGCATCCCTCCCTCCTTCCCCCTGGCCTGGACAGATCTTGAAGGGCCTCTCTTTCTCAGGTTTCTTTCTCCTGAGTCTTCAGTAGAAAGAGTCTATCTTAAGAACCTTTTGCCTAGTTCTTCTAGGCTAGTCTTTCCTCTTCCTTTGGGAATAGTATTATTTAGCAGGGTATTATAGCTACCAAACGAGATCTGAGGTAGTCTCGCCTTGCATCATGGGATATAGGGTTGCCTCGAGCTGGTAAAAGGAGTTCTCAAGCTTAGCAAGTGCCGAGTCGGAGCCGAGGATCGGCTCCGAACCCATCCAGCAAGAAAGAAGGCGAGAGAAGACAACTAACATGGAACGTTATGGTAGGTACATAACTTCTAATTTTATCTGCTGCATAGTTCAGTTAGACTAGCTAGAGGAGTTAATGTTCCTTTAGAGATTATCCACAGCAGGGAAGGAAGGCTAAGCTATATGTTCACCTTGGCCTTATTAAAAGCTGAAGGAAAGATGAGATGAACAAGTGCCAGGAACATGACATACAACACACAAAAATAGGGGGCAGATGTTAGTATGGATTGTGCAGAAGTCACAATCAGATGCTAATCAGTGTCACTTAACTTAATAACAGACACTGGCAATCATCTCATACACACCCACACCCAGAAACACACACAAACAAACACGTCCAGTGGCACAAAATGTTACAGAGGTACATGCCAAAGGACTGGATGGATGCTAATGACATAAGCATGTGGCATGCTAGCATATTTCATAGAATACGAAAATGCTGGTCTATGTCAAGCAGAAGCAAACAGTGGGTACCATTTCACTGCATAATATTCCTCCTAGCTTAAAAACACAAACAATTAAACCAAAAAGAAAAATCAGTGAACAGTCTGGTTGCATTATGTAAAGCTGAATTATCTTAAAAAAATGCTGCAGAACAAAAATTTAGACACAGGTCTTTATCTAAATTACTCAAAATGCACATTTAAAACAGGAAGTGTTGTGTATATCAGTACTACTTTTCACTCCTGTTTAGTTAGTAAACCCAGATGAATACATATTTACTTTATCTTGAATGTGCAGGATGCACTGGGGGATGTTGCAGACCATGCCGCTCCAACAAAACCATATTGGTCACAGTGGACCACCAATCCATGCTTGATAGCTTAGGGACAATCAGAGTATGACAGATACTTTTGTACACTAATCACTATGACTACCTGTACAGGTTGCTGATTCTGAATGGTAAACAATCAAAGTTTGGGGAAAAGAGACATGTTTTTCTTAAGAAACAGAAACATCTACTTCATATCACCCCCCTCCCAACCCCTGCTATGAAAATCTGCTCCAGAAGATTAAAATAAAAGTTATCAAACAAAGTGTTAGAGGAAGCAGAGAAGTTTAAGATGTCAAGACTTAACTCCAAGAATTGTGTGGGATATGCACAAGTGTCTGTCTGATATGGGGAAATATAAACAGTTTATGTTCCAGCTGTCAGTCAGTCTGCCTACAAAAAAGCCTTTGAAATAAACTACTAAATGATCTATGGTCGAAACTGTAAACAGAATGCATTTCAAGAAGATGAAGGTGGAAAAGAAGTGGAGGAAGTCAGTTCAGTAAAGGAGAACAAACACTAGTGTCTGGTACTTTCAAGGAGTGTGAAGTCTTGAAGTGAATGGAAGAAGAGAGCGGGAGCAGGGGCATGTGGCCAGGTTAGTACCTATTACTAGCATGTTACAGTAGGGTAGATGCACGTCTGTTTTTTTGTAAACAGATCCAGTAAATTGCATTGCCGGTGAGGTTGTTTGGGGGGGCAGTCGATGTGAAATCACCACCTCAAAAGTTTGGCCGACTACAAGGCTCAGGTTTGGTGGAGGCCACCAGATGAAGTTCAGAGAATGAGAGCTTTCTTTCTCTTCCCTGCATTTGTTCTGGTTTTGGGGAATTGCAATCAAATGAAACAATGAGAGGAAAGAAACTAACCCAGTAATTAGCTGTATTTGGGGTTGAGCCCCTCCAAAGGTTTATGGAGGTACTTAGGTGGTACCAAAAGTCCAAGAGGTAAAACTATCAAAGGACACTACAACTAGTTGGGGAACTGGGTGAGTGGCACAGACCTACACATATGTGGCACTCAAGCTCCTTATGTCAATAACGACCCACTGTTGCTAACTGTATTCTTAATCCCAGGGGAGGGGTTCTGGTCTTGAAGTCAGGGAGAATTGTAGCATTGGGGTGACATGCACCAGGCAAGTGGGCACCCTGGTAGTATGACTATCTGTTTTGGCTTCCGAATGTGGTACAGCAAAAGGAATTAAAAAAAAAAAAAGGTGGGGGGCAATGAGCCATTATCTCAAGGGAACTTTACCAATCTCTTGCCTTGTCCTACCGACCAGCATTCACAGGGTCAGAGGTGCACATGACCAATTCATCAGGGTTCTCCTAAAATACACTGCCCTGAAGTTCTTCCAAGCCCCGGGACAATGGACGTCTTAAAAATGAGGTAGTAGTTGACAGTTCAAATGGAACAGGCAGATAAGACTGTGAAGAAAATACATTTGGACAAGAACTTACCATTAGCAGTAGATGTCCTATTGATCACTGTCGCAGTATTACTAATCAATGGAGTATCACAACTGATGCCCAAACATGGTACCAAAGCTGTACTTTCACAGGCTCATATATCTAATGTGTGACCTCAGCTTGTAAGTGTAAAGGTATGCAGGCAGATGTGTGATTCCTCAGGCTGTCTCCTAGCCAGCAGCCTGAAAACCCCTGAGAGAGAGTGATAGAGACTGTTCAGCTAGGAGAGGCGAAGCATGATGCAGTAAAGAAGCACTCTCACTTGTATGATGCTGTCCACAGGATATAGACAGAAGAAGAAGCGATAGAGGGAGGCAGCAGAAAATGAATGTAGAGGGGAAGGAGTGTGGGAAATAATACTGCAACAGTGATCAGAAGGACATCTACTGTTGTAGTAAGTTCTTACATAACTGTATTATGTCCTGACTGACATCACTGTTTTAGTATTCCTAATCAATGGGTGATTCCTAGAGCTGAAAGGAATGTGAGGGTGGTCAGCTACTAAGCTGCAGAACTGTCCAAGAGACCTGAAAGGACTGAGCCAGTGAAGGCAGCTCTGGACCTGGAAAAAGCATAAATCCTGTAATGCTTAGTGAAGGTGTGTATAGTAGACCAAGTGGCAGCTTCAAGCATGGCCCTCGCATCCACCCCTTTGAAGAAGGCCCCAAAGGATGCTACTGCCCTGGTAGAATGAGCTCGAGGACATGAGGGCAATGACTTGCCATGCAGAGAATAACACAAAGAGATGGCCTTAGATATTCAGCTTGCAATTGCTTGCTTAGATATTGGTTGGCCCAGTTTTGAGTCTGTGAAAGAGACAAACAGTTCAAATTTTTAAATGGATTTGGTTTTGTTCAAAAAGAATCTTGCCTATGAACATCTAAGCAATGTAGGAGCCTCTCCTCATGGTTCTGAGGGTTGGGGAAGAGGGTAGGGAAATTTATAGCTTGGTTGAGAGACAACTCGTTCACTTCTTTAGGCATGAATGAAGGGTTAGCCCTCAGTCACCCTGTCCTTAATGAAAAATAAGAAAAGGAAAAATGGCCATGAGAGCTCGAAGCTCTGAAGCTATCTTAGCTGAAGTGAGAGACAAAAGCAGAATAGTTTTCTGGGTGCAGAATTTGAGATTTGCTAAAGCTGCTGGTTCAGAAGGAAGGTAAGGATTTCCAGCACAAAGTTGAGGGCCCATGGAGGGGTTATGGGCTTCCTTGGTGGTCTAAGATCCAAAACCCCTTTAAGAGAGAATGATCTTGGTTCTCTACATAAATGGAAGATTGAAGGGTAAACAAGCAGAGATGGATGACAAGTAATCTTTGATGGAACCTCTATGCTTGAACTCACACAGACATTTTAGTGTGGAAAGTACATCTGATTTGTTGGAGTCCTATCCATTCCTGTGGTACCAAAATGAAAATTTCTTCCATTTGGCTACACAGGATTTTCAAGTTGTGGGTGTCCTGACTTCTTGGAGAACCTTAAGTGGTATCTTTAAGGAATTAGAATCCTAAAATCCACAAAGTTAGGTTTAGGAATGACAGGTTGTGGTGCAGTGGTGATCTTTTCTGCTGTGTGATGAGATCCGCTTGAAGTGACTGTTTGTACTTGCCCCTTGCTAGATGAAAAAGAAGACAGAATCAGTGCTGTCTTGGCCAAAAGGGGATCACTAGCAATAGTTTTAGCTTGTCTTTTTGGGCTTTTAGAGGAACTCTTGGGATGAGAGGTGGTGAAGTGAAGGCGTAGAGGAATTTCCCTGTCCACTGAAAAGTGAAAGCATCTGTCCTCAAGGCTTAGGGGCAAGAGCCCCTGTTGCAAAAGAGGGTGAGTTGTTGGTCTCTGATGCTAACGGTCTGTTTGAGGGGCCCCCCAGTGGAAGAGAATGTCCAGAAAAACTGTCTGTTCATGGTCCACCTGTGAAGGTTCTCCAAGGTTCTGCTGAATGCGTCTGACAACTCACTGCCTTGTAATGGGATGCAAGTGTCCTTCATCGACATGCTTTTCTGTGGGGCAGTGTTCCAGATGGTCTGTGCCAATCTGTAGAGTTGATAACTTTGTTTCTCCTTGCTTGTTTATGTACTACATGACTGTAATGCTATCTGTGAACACTCGTAGGGGACCTGGTCTTCAGATGTGAGAAAAGACGACAAAAAATATACCTGGGTATGTTATGGGTTGTTACATTATGGGTATGGGAGGAGCTGGAGAGCTTTTTGTTGACCATGAGCTAAAGTAAAGTTCGAATCAGATCTGAGGATCAGATTTGAACCCAACAGTTGAGGAAGAATGAGAATGGACAACACAAATGGAACATTACGGTAAATACATTATATATATATATATATATATATATATATATATATATATATATATATATCTATATATATATATATTTTTTTTTTGGTCAGGTGAATTAAGAATGTGCTGACAGATTTTATACCGAGCTTTATAACAGGAGAAAGAACAGAGGCACTGTAAACAAATTTGGAGGTAATGGACACTTGTTTTGTTACCTGTTTTAGTCTTGGCAGCACACACATCGCCATTAACACCTCAAGATATGCACCTTACATTTAAATTTAAAGTAACTTTAACTTAAATTTAAAGTAATCTGGTAGAGGAAAGGGAAAAGTTTGAAACTGCAGTATTACCAGGATGACTAATAAAGTAACTTCTTGTATCATGTCCTCTGCATTTCTCCCTATTCTTGTACTGCGTTAATTGGAAATTAATGTATTTGTACATTCTTTGCAGCTATGATACCTGGATACCAGCCAGTGAAATAGAGGCAGCTGTTGAAGACCCACCTATTCTAGAGAAACCTAGAAAGGTAACTGCAGTATTTACTGACATTTATTGTCAGTCATTCTTAACTTTTGTATGTATAAATAAAATTTGTAGTAGAGGGATAAGTCCATAATGGTTGGGTTACTTGTGAACAGCTTTATAGTAGACATGAATTTGTTTTTTAATGCAAGTTTGAAATTATTGTAAAGTGAAGGCACATGCTTTATGATAAAAATAAAATGGAAATTTGCAGAAGCATTAACATTTCAGAGTTTTGTACCATGTTACATTTTTTTGTACTGCACAGTGAACCGTGGAAAATAGAAGTAAATGTCTTGTGTACTTTTACAATGCTGAAAAGTGCACACAGTTGTAATTACAACTAAACAGCTTGAGTGATGCATTGTTCTTAGCTCAGAAATTATATTTCAATCTTGAAAATCTGCACATTCTAGCTCTTCCCCCAGTAGGAGTTGTAAGACTTTTTTGTTAAGTGTTAAAACTAATTTAGCTGTAAGTGCATATTTACTGCAGTACATCAACACCTAAGTTTGTATTCTGTGCTTATAGTATATCTTGCATATTTTTTTATTTCTTAGTTGCAGTTAGTTGCAATATGCTTATTAACATTCATAGGTTCATACTAGGCTATCTGCCCTGGGGCTTTTATAAGCCTAGCCTGATTGTGTTTGGCTTACGCCACCCCTTGATTTGAGTATACTGTGCCCTTTTTAAAGTTTAGTTTACTGTGCCTCTGTCTAATAGTGAAACGGAAGTAATCCCCGGGACAAACCTACTATCCCCCATCCACTCATCAAGATTCTTCTTGAAGAGAGTCAGTGAGGTGCTCTGCCTAACATGAATTGGAATTCTATTCCAGAGCGAAGGGAGCCTCTGGGTTATGAATCTGTCCCTCCAGCATGTTCTATTTATTTCTGTGCTGAGGTTCAAGTCCCTAGAGTGCATGGCTCTAAGGGATTTAGATTTACTGAGGTGGAGCATGTCCATTAATTCTGGGTTGGACATAGCTTTATATGTCAGGCATAGATCACCACGAAGTAGGCGGTACGCAACTGAGTAGAGCTGGAGTTTTTTTAACCGAGCAGCATATGGCATCTGTTTGAGTCCCTTGATCCTCCTGGTGAGGTACTTTTGGGGTCTTTCTAATTGCTGCAGGTGTCGGGTAAGGTACATCCCAAAGGGGGCATTGTATTCTATGATGGATCTGATGAGGGATGAATAAAGGGGCACGATTACCTCTCTTGATCTAGATGTGAATCCTTTCATGATGAGGTGGGCTATGTAGAAGGTCTTTCTAACCACTTTGGCAATGTGGTTGTCAAAGGAGAGATTGCTATCAACTTGGGTCCCCAGATCCCTAATTACTTTCTCTGTACTTAATGGGTTACCACCTATGTGGTAATTTGTGGGCACATTGTTTTTGCCAAAGGGTATGACTATACACTTTTTGGCATTTAGCTTTAGACCATGGCTCTGGCACCAGTTATCCGTCTCTGTGAGACCTTTTTGAAGGATGTTTGTGTCAGCTGGAGTGTCGATTATGGCGCCCAGTTTGCAGTCATCTGCGAACTTGGTGAGCCATAGTCCTCCCACGTTGGCCTGTACCTCAGAAAAGTAAATACCGAACAAGAGAGGTCCCAGGACAGAACCTTGTGGGATGCCACTTGTGACCGGTTTCGAGTCTGACATGGCTCCAGCAACTCTGACTCTGTGGGTTCTGTCTTTGAGCCAGTTTGTGACCCATCTTGTGACATAGGGGTTTATATTTAGGCTGGATAGCTTATCTATGATGCCCGAGTGGGGTATTGTGTTAAATGCCTTTGCGAGGTCCAGATAGGCTGTGTGGACTACCTTCCCTTCAGCCAGACATTGGTTATTTGATAACCTGACTCTTGCTGGCCTTCATTACAGGGATTACTGATAACAGTGTAATTGCTTAAACATTGAGTGATTATCAGAAGGGGGATGTCCACTGTTCTCATCTGACTTCCAGAACCTTTAGTAGTCATCTGTAATGAGCTGAGTTGTTCCACTGCCAACAGGTGTTTGTCACACAATAAGAGAAGCAGCTTGTATCATTTTTATGTTTTGTTAAAATTTACACACACACACACACACACACACACACACACACACACAGTGTTAGATGTTGATAAGTTTTCCAGCTGGTAAATGTGATCATTTTCTCTGGTTACAGTCACTGCTAAAAAGCAGTCTTATTGCTTCCGATGTGTGAGTATTTGTGAATAATACCATGCTTTGTCCAGATGATTGCTCTTGAACATTGGGGGGGGGGCTCCATCTTATTGCTCCAAGGCTTCTACTTTACTGAGCACTTCTCTCACAGAATAAAGTTATTAAAATGTACATGTTTACCCATTTTGTACATGTATTTGCTAAAACAGTCTATGACGTTCCAGTTGCATTTCTTGCTCTCCATTTACCCATATGTATTTGCTCTATTTAAATGCTGTTTTCATTTTAAGCTGCAACTCAGTAGGAGAGTAAAACTCTGACCCTCGTCTGTAGAGTGAACCTAAGGACCCCCCCTCCATTCTATGCTGTTGTCACTTCCACTAACCAGCAAGGAGTCTCCTGACAGTTGGGTACCTGGTTTCCCCCCAAGAGCAAATTTTCCTTTTAACTAGGAATCCACAGTGATGGAGATTTTTAAATACAGGCATCCAGTGCAGTACATACCATAAACCTAGTATTGTTTTAACAACTTAACAGGAAAGAAAAAAAATCTGACTAAATCTATCGCATTTTACTCTGCAACAGGATGGAGGTAGCATGGTTGGAAAGGCCATTGTCACATTTCCATTAAGAAAGTATAATTTGTGTAGTTTTTATGCTTTTCTAAAGACATGCACCCCCTCCCCACAGAATAAAGTCTACTGTGTGCACCATATCTAGGGTTACTAGATGAATATAGAGGAAAGCAGGTGATCAGGGGATGAGACCGCTTGATGAAGTCTATAATAGAAATAAGAACCCCCATCAGCATCTTTTAAGAGGTTAATAAGCATAGTCTGTGGAATTTTGTATAATTATTATAAAGAACAAGCAAATAACTTCAGTAACAGTTGGGGGGAGGGAGTAGGCAAGCAGTTCACTATGGAGCAGTGCAAAGTGATCTGTCAAGCCCTTGGTTATACTACTAAGATGGGTATGTTAGAATATTTGGTCAGGAATGTCTTCATTATTTGTATACACTAGTCAAGCTTAGCAGCATGTTCCCAGGTGGCCCCAACAACTGTTGGGAATGAATGGAGCACCACATCATCTGGAAGTATCAAATGCTAACTGGGTTTAAAAATGAGGTGCAAAACATAGTAAGTAAAATGGATGAGCAGGAACAATAGCATTATAGTAACATTTTTATTGAAAAATGATGCAATAGTTGCAGATATATATTTACTACACCCCAAAAAGACCACAGGATACAAGTATAAAAAGCATGTTTCACAGCATATACAGTAACTAGATGAAGTTTGCAGGATACAAGTATAAAAAAACGTGTTTCACAGCATTTACTAGATGAAGTTTATTACTTTGTGTTAGCAGAAATAAATCAGCGCTGGATGTTCATCGTGTTACCCTGCTGCAGTCATCACACTTGGGTTATCCTGTTGTCAGGCGGTCCCGATCGGCGGATTCCAAAGTCTTGGTCCGGCGTCGGTTGCTGTCGCCTCCTCCTGATGTCAGAGCCAGGGGTACATATACTGCAACCGACACCATTTTCTTCTGTCTTTCTTGCCGCGGTGCCCAGCAGAAGCAGTTTGCAAGTGCGGTCGGCGACTCCTGAGATTGTCGAATTGAATTTCAGACTGAAGTCTTCTATAAAGCTAAGTACCCGTTAGAAACTTTTCTTGCTTCAGACCGATGTCAGACAAAGTTAACAATTGTATTTCTTGTGGGAAGCAAATACCTCATAAGGATTTTCATTCTTATTGCATACCTAGCCTAGGCCCTGATCACGGCGTCACTTCTTGTGGGTTTTGTGCTAGGTTTAATAAGCGTAAATTTAACTATAACATGCACAAAAAGTGCAGGGACAAGGACTGACAGCCAAGGCCTACACCCGATTCGAGGCCTCGGTTGATCTAGTCTCCGGTTCTCCGGTTATCAGTGAGGCTCTGACTCAGCCCCTGACTACCGCGGTTCTGGAACCCGAGACCGCTACGGATATTTTGACGGAATGTACTAGGCCGATGCAGCCTTTTACTTCAGGCCCTTCCGACGATTTACCTTCTAAGGGCGTCAGTGCTTCTGAAACACCATCGGTTTCTGAAGTTTTCAGATAGCGACTCTCACAGTCAAAGCGTTTTCTAAGTCTAAGACTTCTTCTAAAGCTAAAAGACTACACTTCTCCTGTTCAAGGCCCTATGCCTAGAAACAGATGCTCAAAATGGCTGAAGATTTGATTTCTCTTATCAGGGGTTCACAGCCTCCTCCTGACAAAAGGCCTAGACAAGAGGAAGATTCTGCTTCTTCTGAACAACTGTCTATTTCTTTGGATTCCTCTGAAGACCAAGACTATTCCTAGTCTCCTTATGAAGATTCTGATGCTGAGGACTCTATTCCCTCAGCTTCCCCTCCTGAAGACTACTCTTTTGGGGAAACTTTACACACTATTTGGGAACAAGCCTCTGGGTTATGAATCTGTCCCTCCAGCATGTTCTATTTATTTCTGTGCTGAGGTTCAAGTCCCTCGAGTGCATGGCTCTAAGGGATTTAGATTTACTGAGGTGGAGCATGTCCATTAATTCTGGGTTGGACATAGCTTTATATGTCAGGCATAGATCACCACGAAGTAGGCGGTACGCAACTGAGTAGAGCTGGAGTTTTTTTAACCGAGCAGCATATGGCATCTGTTTGAGTCCCTTGATCCTCCTGGTGAGGTACTTTTGGGGTCTTTCTAATTGCTGCAGGTGTCGGGTAAGGTACATCCCAAAGGGGGCATTGTATTCTATGATGGATCTGATGAGGGATGAATAAAGGGGCACGATTACCTCTCTTGATCTAGATGTGAATCCTTTCATGATGAGGTGGGCTATGTAGAAGGTCTTTCTAACCACTTTGGCAATGTGGTTGTCAAAGGAGAGATTGCTATCAACTTGGGTCCCCAGATCCCTAATTACTTTCTCTGTACTTAATGGGTTACCACCTATGTGGTAATTTGTGGGCACATTGTTTTTGCCAAAGGGTATGACTATACACTTTTTGGCATTTAGCTTTAGACCATGGCTCTGGCACCAGTTATCCGTCTCTGTGAGACCTTTTTGAAGGATGTTTGTGTCAGCTGGAGTGTCGATTATGGCGCCCAGTTTGCAGTCATCTGCGAACTTGGTGAGCCATAGTCCTCCCACGTTGGCCTGTACCTCAGAAAAGTAAATACCGAACAAGAGAGGTCCCAGGACAGAACCTTGTGGGATGCCACTTGTGACCGGTTTCGAGTCTGACATGGCTCCAGCAACTCTGACTCTGTGGGTTCTGTCTTTGAGCCAGTTTGCGACCCATCTTGTGACATAGGGGTTTATATTTAGGCTGGATAGCTTATCTATGATGCCCGAGTGGGGTATTGTGTTAAATGCCTTTGCGAGGTCCAGATAGGCTGTGTGGACTACCTTCCCTTCAGCCAGACATTGGTTATTTGATAACCTGACTCTTGCTGGCCTTCATTACAGGGATTACTGATAACAGTGTAATTGCTTAAACATTGAGTGATTATCAGAAGGGGGATGTCCACTGTTCTCATCTGACTTCCAGAACCTTTAGTAGTCATCTGTAATGAGCTGAGTTGTTCCACTGCCAACAGGTGTTTGTCACACAATAAGAGAAGCAGCTTGTATCATTTTTATGTTTTGTTAAAATTTACACACACACACACACACACACACACACACACACACAGTGTTAGATGTTGATAAGTTTTCCAGCTGGTAAATGTGATCATTTTCTCTGGTTACAGTCACTGCTAAAAAGCAGTCTTATTGCTTCCGATGTGTGAGTATTTGTGAATAATACCATGCTTTGTCCAGATGATTGCTCTTGAACATTGGGGGGGGGGCTCCATCTTATTGCTCCAAGGCTTCTACTTTACTGAGCACTTCTCTCACAGAATAAAGTTATTAAAATGTACATGTTTACCCATTTTGTACATGTATTTGCTAAAACAGTCTATGACGTTCCAGTTGCATTTCTTGCTCTCCATTTACCCATATGTATTTGCTCTATTTAAATGCTGTTTTCATTTTAAGCTGCAACTCAGTAGGAGAGTAAAACTCTGACCCTCGTTTGTAGAGTGAACCTAAGGACCCCCCCTCCATTCTATGCTGTTGTCACTTCCACTAACCAGCAAGGAGTCTCCTGACAGTTGGGTACCTGGTTTCCCGCAGCCCCAGGTGTCCGCATAAAAGTAATTTAATAAACAAATCCAGAGGGAAAAATCCCTCAGATCACAAATGTACAGACCGGTTTCGGCTCAATAGAGCCTTCCTCAGTGATACAAGTTTTTTTATATATAAATCAACTCACAAAGGTTTCAAACACCATATATATATGTAAATGCAAAACAAAGAGCACTGCATAATCAGCCTATCAAAATAGGCAAATCATAATTGGTCATTAAGACCAGGTGGAAACATTGCCCCAAGTTTAATTATCCACTTTCTCTCTTTGGAAGTAAGCAGTTCATGCCATTTTATTTTATCCTGACATTTACCCTTAATATGGTCAATAACACAAAACATAAAGTTAGCTGTGGTGTGTTTTAAACTATGTTTGAATAGTGCATTATTACTGCGCTTATTCTTGATGTCACTAATGTGTTCTCCAATTCTAAGGCGAAATGCCCTGGAAGTCTTTCCCACATAAAAAGCAGAACAAGTACAGGTCACTAAATATATAACCCACCCAGAACTGCAATTTGCCCAAAAATTAATCTCAAAAATCTCAGGTGTGTTCTGACTACTAAATTCTGCAATACGTAAAACCTTATTACAAAATTTACAATGGCCACACGAAAAACATCCAACCACTGGAGCCCCTGTGAGAGTAGATTGAGTATAAACTTTGGAATCAAACAAGGACTTCTTATAGTGACTCAAATGTGACCCAATAGTACGTCCCTTCTGAAAGAAAATGAACATCTGTCCCCAAGAAAGTTGTTCAATCTGTTGTCAGCCAAAAGGATGTTCCAATGTCTATCAACAATCTTCATAAAGCCTAGAGTATTGCGTCCATAAGAAGTAACTAACCTAAGCGGTTGTTGTGACCTATCACGATTGTGATCTTTATAGCACAACAAATCAGTTCTATGAAATTGAGAAACCCACTGTTTGGCCATGTGTATAGACCCGAATGATATCCCCTATGTTTAAATCTAGCAACCAAATCCTCACTGGTCTGGACATAGGACCCTTGGTTGGAACAAATTCTCCTAGCTCGTAGGAATTGTGACTTGGGAATATTCCGGATGATGTGTGGTGGGTGGAAGCTAGTCGCATGCAGTAAAGAATTGTATTCCGGAAATTTCCTGAATAGGGTAGTGGATAAAGTATTATCCATATTCCTGTGTAATTCAACATCCAAAAAAATTATATTGGACCTATCAAAATTCATCTTGAATTCTATACCCCATATGTTGTTATTAAGATATTCAAGAAATTCCATAAGATACTGATCATCAGCCCTCCACACCAACCAACAATCATCCAGGTATCGACGCCACATGTCCATTTCACACATATAGATATTGTGACTGGCATCATAAATAATGATCTCCTCGATATAGGCCATAAATAGATCTGCATAAATGGGTGCAAAAGATGCACCCATAGCAGTTCCTTTAATTTGCCAAAAGCACCTATTCTGATAGTAAAAAATATTGCTGGTTAGCACATATTCAGTAAGACAAACCAGGAAAGTGTTAAAACCTGGTTTGTATAATTCAGATCTAGCCAACCAATATTCTAGTGCTTGTAGGCCTGCCCAATGTGGAATGTTGGTATAAAGTGATGTAATATCAAGGGTACATAATAGCCAGTCCGGTTCCAATTGAATATCACTAATAACCTCCAAAAACTGTGTGGTATCTTGAATCCGAGCTCTAATTAACCCTAATAGGGGTTTCAGATAGAAAGTTAAGTATTCCGATAAAGGTTCCGTCAAGGACCCATGTCCAGACACAATAGGTCGACCAGGTGGGTTGGTAAGATTTTTATGTATTTTAGGAAGCATATAGAGAAATTGTTTTTGAGGGGATGGCACCATCAACTGTTCCTTGGTGGCCTGCTGGATAATACCCTCATCCACTGCTGAAGTCAAAAATTCTTCAATCTTACGCTGTAAATTGGGGGTTGGATCCAAAGGCATGGCCATATAATGGTCTCTATTCCCCAACTGTCTCAAAGCCTCCTGATCATACGAATCCTTATTCTGAATCACCGCCGCCCACCTTTGTCAGACTGAGTGATAACCACGTTTTTGTTTTTAGCTAACTCATCCAAACTACACACTTCATCCCTGGACAGATTGTTATAAGACAGAGGAAAATCCTTGTAGTGATAGTGTAAATCATATAACACATTCCTTTGAAAAACTCCCACCAATTGAGTCATAGGCGGATTAAAAGACGATTTTTTGAATTTAAACTCATGAGATTTATCACTATCACTATCAGCAAACAACAGTTTTAAATTCAATAATCTACAAAAATTGACCACATCCAGGGCTAAAGAATGTACAGCTACAAAAACCCGGGACAAAGTTTAAACCTTTATTTAATAATGAACACTGTGTAGTGGTCAGCTCAATGGAAGAAATATTATGAACATTAGAAGGGAACATTACTGTGCTGTCATCAGTTTCAGTAAAGCATCCATACTTTGCTTGGGCGTATCTTTTCCTATGTTTCCGCCCGCCTACAGGTGCGGCGGAAGGGTGTGGCAAATTGTCACGCTTAGCATTGATAAAACATCAATCTGGTTCTCCTCAAATTCTCCTTCAGTATTAGATGAATAATCATCACCTGAAGTGAAATTCGAAGATTCAGAAGTGTTCTTAAGAATTGATTTAGGTCTTTTTCTTTTAGGAGTGGAGAATCTCTTAACTCCCTTTTCATACTCCCCAGGTACTCTAAAAGAAACATTTTTTGAACTATCAAAAGGTTTCCCCCTTTCGTAGTCCCCCACATCTCTAAAGAATTTTTTAATCTTTCTCTCTTTGAGTACTGAATTCATTTTGGAGAGGTCAGAAGTAAGTTTTTTAATCTGTGTGGAAAAGGAGTCACAAGTTTCAAACTTGCTGGTATCCGCACATATTAATTCAAGATCTTTAACCCCCTTCTGTACCTTCCGTTCATAAAAAGCTGTTAATGCATCCACAAACTTGGAACTAGCCAACTGTTGGACCTGTGCCCAATCTTCCAATAGTTTGTCATCAATGTCAGAGACCAAAGGTTGCACCTTAACCCTAAGGCCCCGTGGAGTAATGTTTTTACGTTGGTATGCCTTAAATAAACGTAGGTGCCAAACATTAGTCCTAACCATTCGCATGTTCTTACTAAGTAAACCAAAAAACATATCACATTCATTGTTGGAAGCGTTAGACGAAGGAACATGTGTAGAGCCCAATGGGCCTAGACCAAAAACTGATAAATCATCCATATCGGATGATAAACCCTGAATAAGAGGTGATAATGCCATAATTTCAACTCAAAGGACTTGCCCACACACAAAAAGACAATATATAAATATATATATATATATATATATATATATGTATGTAAACGTGTACTGACTATACTTTAAGCACTGTTATAATGCAGCCAACACACAAACACCACAATAATAGGGAATATCAAACAATTTTTTCAGCAGCACTTCATAGAATGGGTTTCAAACCTGTTCATATGCAAAAAGACCAAAAGAATATACCAAAAAACCTAATACCATAACCAGTCCTGAAGCTCCTGAGTTCACGCTTCACACTGTGCATAGGTTAAATAAATGAAAAATTTTTATTAGTGTATACAAATACCATAAGCAGCCAAAAATCCAAAGATTAACACGCCATGATTTGTATAGCCCAAATATATGAAAATGCAATGAACAAGAAACCCAATTCACATATACAAACATGAAAAATCCCCAAAATTGAGCTGAAGTGTGACCAAAATATAGTCAAACATTGTACACACAAATAGATATAAAAAATCCCAACATGTGAAGCCAAGTCCGATGGGTAAAAAAAGGCACTAGAGATAAAAACAAAATAAACACAATTATTGAAAGGCATTGCAGAATTTAGTAGTCAAAACACACCTGAGATTTTTGAGATTAATTTTTGGGCAAATTGCAGTTCTGGGTGGGTTATATATTTAGTGACCTGTACTTGTTCTGCTTTTTATGTGGGAAAGACTTCCAGGGCATTTCGCCTTAGAATTGGAGAACACATTAGTGACATCAAGAATAAGCGCAGTAATAATGCACTATTCAAACATAGTTTAAAACACACCACAGCTAACTTTATGTTTTGTGTTATTGACCATATTAAGGGTAAATGTCAGGATAAAATAAAATGGCATGAACTGCTTACTTCCAAAGAGAGAAAGTGGATAATTAAACTTGGGGCAATGTTTCCACCTGGTCTTAATGACCAATTATGATTTGCCTATTTTGATAGGCTGATTATGCAGTGCTCTTTGTTTTGCATTTACATATATATATGGTGTTTGAAACCTTTGTGAGTTGATTTATATATAAAAAAACTTGTATCACTGAGGAAGGCTCTATTGAGCCGAAACCGGTCTGTACATTTGTGATCTGAGGGATTTTTCCCTCTGGATTTGTTTATTAAATTACTTTTATGCGGACACCTGGGGCTGCTGGCTTCATTTGTGTGGAATTGGAGTTGCTTTTGCCGTGCAGCGGTCTTTCTTGCATCCTGTGTGGATTTCTGTTTGAGGATTTGGATGCTGGGGACTGTCGTTGGTGTCTTCTAGCTTTCTTGGCTATTTTTGTTGCTCATGAAGGCTTCTACATGTTTAAATATATTTAATTTCTATTTGGAATACATTTTTTCGGTGGCTGCTTTGCCGGATACACGCTACTTCATTTCCGGCTTGTTCTGATCTGGGTTGACGGTCCGGTCACGAACAGCTAAGCTAACAGCTTAGCGGTTATGTCGGGAGCTGTTTAAACATCCTTAAGGCATTTCAAGGCGTTTCCTTTATGGTCTGGTGTGTTTTTTACCTTGTTTGACTGTCCGGTCATGAGGAGCAAAGTTAGAATGCCAGCGGTTATGTTGTGAGGTGTTTATACACCTTCACGGCGTTTCCTTTATGGTCTGGTGTGCTCGACACCTAGTTGTTCGTCAGGCTGTTGGAACTTTTGAGGCTTGATACATCGCTGGATGGACGGAGCTTTTTTTCTTCATGTGGACAGCTTTTTTCTTCATGTGGACTGTTTAACAGGTTCATGAACATCCAGGATTCCTTTTTTGTCAAGTGAGGTTTGGTTTTGGTTTGCGGTTTGCTTTAGACCTCACTCTATATGATTCTATATGACCACAGCGTTTTTGGACTATTGAGATTTGGATTCTGGACTATTGTGGACTTGAGGTGAATTTGTTTTATATGTGCATTTTTGCATTTTGGCAATTTGTCATATACTATAATTGTGTATTAATATAGCCCACTTTGGGCGGCTTCTGTCAAGTTGTTTATGCTCTTAGTGTGCATCTATTTATGGGTTTGTTTCCATACACCATTTTGGTCAAATTTATCTGTATTTCAAATTATTTATGTCATATTTATGACTAAATGTTTATAAGTGAATTGATATATAGTGGCTATTGAGTATTGTATGTTAATATATGTATTGCTCCTAGGTGCTAGGATATACATACACATGTTTCTACATATACACTTGTTGATGCTAGGTAAACATTGCATTTTCTGGTTCTTCTCTTTTGTTATTTGGAATATCTTGATTTGATATTTGGGTCGGGCTGTTGGTGTTATTCCCAAATCATAACTTCATATCTATTAGGTTTCATCTTGTGGGTTTGACATTGAAGTGGCAGGATAAGTAGTGGATCCCTCTTTTTTTTTGGGGCCTTTCAATAATTGTGTTTATTTTGTTTTTATCTCTAGTGCCTTTTTTTACCCATCGGACTTGGCTTCACATGTTGGGATTTTTTATATCTATTTGTGTGTACAATGTTTGACTATATTTTGGTCACACTTCAGCTCAATTTTGGGGATTTTTCATGTTTGTATATGTGAATTGGGTTTCTTGTTCATTGCATTTTCATATATTTGGTCTATACAAATACGCAGCGTGTTAATCTTTGGATTTTTGGCTGCTTATGGTATTTGTATACACTAATAAAAATTTTTCATTTATTTAACCTATGCACAGTGTGAAGCGTGAACTCAGGAGCTTCAGGACTGGTTATGGTATTAGGTTTTTTGGTATATTCTTTTGGTCTTTTTGCATATGAACAGGTTTGAAACCCATTTCTATGAAGTGCTGCTGAAAAAATTGTTTGATATTCCCTATTATTGTGGTGTTTGTGTGTTGGCTGCATTATAACAGTGCTTAAAGTATAGTCAGTACACGTTTACATACATATATATATATATATATATATATATATATATATTTATATATTGTCTTTTTGTGTGTGGGCAAGTCCTTTGAGTTGAAATTATGGCATTATCACCTCTTATTCAGGGTTTATCATCCGATATGGATGATTTATCAGTTTTTGGTCTAGGCCCATTGGGCTCTACACATGTTCCTTCGTCTAACGCTTCCAACAATGAATGTGATATGTTTTTTGGTTTACTTAGTAAGAACATGCGAATGGTTAGGACTAATGTTTGGCACCTACGTTTATTTAAGGCATACCAACGTAAAAACATTACTCCACGGGGCCTTAGGGTTAAGGTGCAACCTTTGGTCTCTGACATTGATGACAAACTATTGGAAGATTGGGCACAGGTCCAACAGTTGGCTAGTTCCAAGTTTGTGGATGCATTAACAGCTTTTTATGAACGGAAGGTACAGAAGGGGGTTAAAGATCTTGAATTAATATGTGCGGATACCAGCAAGTTTGAAACTTGTGACTCCTTTTCCACACAGATTAAAAAACTTACTTCTGACCTCTCCAAAATGAATTCAGTACTCAAAGAGAGAAAGATTAAAAAATTCTTTAGAGATGTGGGGGACTACGAAAGGGGGAAACCTTTTGATAGTTCAAAAAATGTTTCTTTCAGAGTACCTGGGGAGTATGAAAAGGGAGTTAAGAGATTCTCCACTCCTAAAAGAAAAAGACCTAAATCAATTCTTAAGAACACTTCTGAATCTTCGAATTTCACTTCAGGTGATGATTATTCATCTAATACTGAAGGAGAATTTGAGGAGAACCAGATTGATGTTTTACCGAATGCTAAACGTGACAATTTGCCACACCCTTCCGCCGCACCTGTAGACGAGGGGGGCGGAAACATAGGAAAAGATACGCCCAAGCAAAGTATGGATGCTTTACTGAAACTGATGACAGCACAGTAATGTTCCCTTCTAATGTTCATAATATTTCTTCCATTGAGCTGACCACTACACAGTGTTCATTATTAAATAAAGGTTTAAACTTTGTCCCGGGTTTTTTTGTACCTGAACATTCTTTAGCCCTGGATGTGGTCAATTTTTGTAGATTATTGAATTTAAAACTGTTGTTTGCTGATAGTGATAGTGATAAATCTCATGAGTTTAAATTCAAAAAATCGTCTTTTAATCCGCCTATGACTCAATTGGTGGGAGTTTTTCAAAGGAATGTGTTATATGATTTACACTATCACTACAAGGATTTTCCTCTGTCTTATAACAATCTGTCCAGGGATGAAGTGTGTAGTTTGGATGAGTTAGCTAAAACAAAAACGTGGTTATCACTCAGTCTGACAAAGGTGGGGCGGTGATTCAGAATAAGGATTCGTATGATCAGGAGGCTTTGAGACAGTTGGGGAATAGAGACCATTATATGGCCATGCCTTTGGATCCAACCCCCAATTTACAGCGTAAGATTGAAGAATTTTTGACTTCAGCAGTGGATGAGGGTATTATCCAGCAGGCCACCAAGGAACAGTTGATGGTGCCATCCCTCAAAAACAATTTCTATATGCTTCCTAAAATACATAAAAATCTTACCAACCCACCTGGTCGACCTATTGTGTCTGGACATGGGTCCTTGACGGAACCTTTATCGGAATACTTAACTTTCTATCTGAAACCCTATTAGGGTTAATTAGAGCTCGGATTCAAGATACCACACAGTTTTTGGAGGTTATTAGTGATATTCAATTGGAACCGGACTGGCTATTATGTACCCTTGATATTACATCACTTTATACCAACATTCCACATTGGGCAGGCCTACAAGCACTAGAATATTGGTTGGCTAGATCTGAATTATACAAACCAGGTTTTAACACTTTCCTGGTTTGTCTTACTGAATATGTGCTAACCAGCAATATTTTTTACTATCAGAATAGGTGCTTTTGGCAAATTAAAGGAACTGCTATGGGTGCATCTTTTGCACCCATTTATGCAGATCTATTTATGGCCTATATCGAGGAGATCATTATTTATGATGCCAGTCACAATATCTATATGTGTGAAATGGACATGTGGCCGATACCTGGATGATTGTTGGTTGGTGTGGAGGGCTGATGATCAGTATCTTATGGAATTTCTTGAATATTTTAATAACAACATATGGGGTATAGAATTCAAGATGAATTTTGATAGGTCCAATATAATTTTTTTGGATGTTGAATTACACAGGAATATGGATAATACTTTATCCACTACCCTATTCAGGAAATTTCCGGAATACAATTCTTTACTGCATGCGACTAGCTTCCACCCACCACACATCATCCGAATATTCCCAAGTCACAATTCCTACGAGCTAGGAGAATTTGTTCCAACCAAGGGTCCTATGTCCAGACCAGTGAGGATTTGGTTGCTAGATTTAAACATAGGGGATATCATTCCGGGTCTATACACATGGCCAAACAGTGGGTTTCTCAATTTCATAGAACTGATTTGTTGTGCTATAAAGATCACAATCGTGATAGGTCACAACAACCGCTTAGGTTAGTTACTTCTTATGGACGCAATACTCTAGGCTTTATGAAGATTGTTGATAGACATTGGAACATCCTTTTGGCTGACAACAGATTGAACAACTTTCTTGGGGACAGATGTTCATTTTCTTTCAGAAGGGGACGTACTATTGGGTCACATTTGAGTCACTATAAGAAGTCCTTGTTTGATTCCAAAGTTTATACTCAATCTACTCTCACAGGGGCTCCAGTGGTTGGATGTTTTTCGTGTGGCCATTGTAAATTTTGTAATAAGGTTTTACGTATTGCAGAATTTAGTAGTCAGAACACACCTGAGATTTTTGAGATTAATTTTGGGCAAATTGCAGTTCTGGGTGGGTTATATATTTAGTGACCTGTACTTGTTCTGCTTTTTATGTGGGAAAGACTTCCAGGGCATTTCGCCTTAGAATTGGAGAACACATTAGTGACATCAAGAATAAGCGCAGTAATAATGCACTATTCAAACATAGTTTAAAACACACCACAGCTAACTTTATGTTTTGTGTTATTGACCATATTAAGGGTAAATGTCAGGATAAAATAAAATGGCATGAACTGCTTACTTCCAAAGAGAGAAAGTGGATAATTAAACTTGGGGCAATGTTTCCACCTGGTCTTAATGACCAATTATGATTTGCCTATTTTGATAGGCTGATTATGCAGTGCTCTTTGTTTTGCATTTACATATATATATGGTGTTTGAAACCTTTGTGAGTTGATTTATATATAAAAAACTTGTATCACTGAGGAAGGCTCTATTGAGCCGAAACCGGTCTGTACATTTGTGATCTGAGGGATTTTTCCCTCTGGATTTGTTTATTAAATTACTTTTATGCGGACACCTGGGGCTGCTGGCTTCATTTGTGTGGAATTGGAGTTGCTTTTGCCGTGCAGCGGTCTTTCTTGCATCCTGTGTGGATTTCTACCTGGTTTCCCCCCAAGAGCAAATTTTCCTTTTAACTAGGAATCCACAGTGATGGAGATTTTTAAATACAGGCATCCAGTGCAGTACATACCATAAACCTAGTATTGTTTTAACAACTTAACAGGAAAGAAAAAAAATCTGACTAAATCTATCGCATTTTACTCTGCAACAGGATGGAGGTAGCATGGTTGGAAAGGCCATTGTCACATTTCCATTAAGAAAGTATAATTTGTGTAGTTTTTATGCTTTTCTAAAGACATGCACCCCCTCCCCACAGAATAAAGTCTACTGTGTGCACCATATCTAGGGTTACTAGATGAATATAGAGGAAAGCAGGTGATCAGGGGGATGAGACCGGCTTGATGAAGTCTATAATAGAAATAAGAACCCCCATCAGCATCTTTTAAGAGGTTAATAAGCATAGTCTGTGGAATTTTGTATAATTATTATAAAGAACAAGCAAATAACTTCAGTAACAGTTGGGGGGAGGGAGTAGGCAAGCAGTTCACTATGGAGCAGTGCAAAGTGATCTGTCAAGCCCCTTGGTTATACTACTAAGATGGGTATGTTAGAATATTTGGTCAGGAATGTCTTCATTATTTGTATACACTAGTCAAGCTTAGCAGCATGTTCCCAGGTGGCCCCAACAACTGTTGGGAATGAATGGAGCACCACATCATCTGGAAGTATCAAATGCTAACTGGGTTTAAAAATGAGGTGCAAAACATAGTAAGTAAAATGGATGAGCAGGAACAATAACGTATAGTAACATTTTTATTGAAAAATGATGCAATAGTTGCAGATATATATTTACTACACCCCAAAAAGACCACAGGATACAAGTATAAAAAGCATGTTTCACAGCATATACAGTAACTAGATGAAGTTTGCAGGATACAAGTATAAAAAAACGTGTTTCACAGCATTTACTAGATGAAGTTTATTACTTTGTGTTAGCAGAAATAAATCAAACGCTGGATGTTCATCGTGTTACCCTGCTGCAGTCATCACACTTGGGTTATCCTGTTGTCAGGCGGTCCCGCAGTCGGCCGGATTTCCAAAGTCTTGGTCCGACGTCGGTTGCTGTCGCCTCCTCCCTGATGTCAGAGCGCCAGGGGTACATATACTGCAACCGACACCATTTTCTTCTGTCTTTCTTGCCGCGCGGTGCCCGAAGCAGAAGCAGTTTGCAAGTGCCGGTCGGCCGACTCCTGAGATTGTCGAATTCGAATTTCAGACTGAAGTCTTCTATAAAGCTAAGTACCCCGTTGGGGAAACTTTTCTTGCTTCAGACCGATGTCAGACAAAGTTAACAATTGTATTTCTTGTGGGAAGCAAATACCTCATAAGGATTTTCATTCTTATTGCATACCCTAGCCTAGGCCCTGATCACGACGTCACTTCTTGTCGTTTTTGTGCTAGGTTTAATAAGCGTAAATTTAACTATAACATGCACAAAAAGTGCAGGGACAAGGACTGACAGCCAAGGCCTACACCCGATTCCGAGGCCTCGGTTGATCTAGTCTCCGGTTCTCCGGTTATCAGTGAGGCTCTGACTCAGCCCCTGACTACCGCAGTTCTGGAACCCGAGACCGCTACGGATATTTTGACGGAATGTACTAGGCCGATGCAGCCTTTTACTTCAGGCCCTTCCGACGATTTACCTTCTAAGGACGTCAGTGCTTCTGAAACACCATCGGTTTCTGAGGGCGTTTTCAGACCAACGACTCTCACAGTCAAAACGTTTTCTAAGTCTAAGACTTCTTCTAAAGCTAAAAAGACTACACTTCTCCTGTTCAAGGCCCTATGCCTAAGAAACAGATGCTCAAAATGGCTGAAGATTTGATTTCTCTTATCAGGGGTTCACAGCCTCCTCCTGACAAAAGGCCTAGACAAGAGGAAGATTCTGCTTCTTCTGAACAACTGTCTATTTCTTTGGATTCCTCTGAAGACCAAGACTATTCCTAGTCTCCTTATGAAGATTCTGATGCTGAGGACTCTATTCCCTCAGCTTCCCCTCCTGAAGACTACTCTTTTGGGGAAACTTTACACACTATTTGGGAACATTTTCACTGGGAAGGTCAGGATTACTCTGATTCCAAGAAAAGGCTCAGAGAGTTTCTTTTGCTCCCCCAAGACAGACTTCTAGCCATCCCACCTGTTTTGGACATTGTGGATGATGCCTATTTAGAATCCAGTTTCAACCCAGACTCTCTCTCTCCTGCTCCGGCTAAGCCTGACAGATACTACAGAGTACCTGATTCCCACAAATTTCTTTACAAAAGCCCAGTAGCTGACCCAAAGACTATCTCCCAGGGTCCCAAGGGGGCTAAGGCTTCCATGGCTAAAAACCCAGTACCTCCTGAGAGGGACTCAAGAGCACTAGACAGGTGGGGGAAAAAGGTTTACACCTCAGCCACATTAGCTATGAGAGCACTAAATTGTCAATTTCATATGCTCAAGTATCAGCAGTTTCTAATCTCTCAGTTAAAACAAAAGATAACCTCCCTCCCTCAACAATCTGAATTGAAAGAAGTACAGGATTTGTTGCACGCCACCGAGCAGGTGGGCAAACATACCTTACAATGTGGGTTTTATTCTTTGGAGGCCTCCTGCAGAGCTGCTGTCACTGGATCAGTTATACGTAGGCATGCCTGGTTAAAGGAACAAAGTCCACCTGATCATGTTAAAGCAAAACTACTGGATGCACCCTTACAGCAGGATGTTCTTTTTGGAGTTAAAGCAGAAGAAGTTTTAAAGAAAATGGAAGATAAGGTGAAATCAATGCAGACAGTCAAAGATTTTCTACAAGTACAACCCCCTCGCTTCAGTAGAAACTGGCCAACAAAAAATTGGTCCTTTCCAGCCACTGACAGACCTCAGAGGGGTAAATACAGGTGCCCAAGGGGCAGAGGACAACCACAAGCCCAGTATAAACCTCGCCAATGGGGCACTCCAACCCAGAAAGGAGGAGAAGACAGGTCTCAACCCACCAGAATGCAAACCCAATGACTTGCACCTCAACTGGCCAAACAAAGCTCTTTTGTCAGCCCCCTTGGGGGGAAAACTAACACTTTTTGCAGACAGCTGGCACATGGTCACAAAGGACAAATGGGTCCTAGACATAATTTTACGAGGATACAGATTCCACTTTCACACCTTGCCAATGAAAAGAGGAATGCCAAACCTGCCACTAAATCAAAGGGCAGAGGCTCAAAAACAAATTACAGCTCTCATGGCCATGAGAGCCATTCAACGGGTACCGACTCAAGTGCAAGGCCAAGGATTTTACTCAAAGCTCTTTCTAGTACCCAGAAAGGACAATGTTTGGAGACCGATTCTGGACCTTTCAATTCTAATCACTTACTTACAAGTCCCAAATTTCAAGATGCTAACTCTACACCAGCTACTTCCCATGTTGGGCAAGGAAGCATGGCTGGTAACGTTGGACCTCAAGGAGGCATACCTGCATGTCCCTATCAAAGTTGCAGAAGATACCTCCGTTTCATTGCAGGTTCAACCCACTACCAATTCTCTGCACTGCCCTTTGGCTTATCTACTGCGCCCAGAGTTTTCACAAAATGCCTGGCACCAGTAATTGCATACTGCAGACAAAGAGGAATTCAAATATATCCATACCTGGACAACTGCCTCATCCAAGCAGAAAGCAAAGACATTCTCTTACATCATCTGGCCTTTGTAAAGCATCTACTAAACTGCCTGGGGTACACAGTAAACGAAAATAAGTCAAAACTAGTACCCTCACAAAAAATGACATTCCTGGGTGCCAGCTTGAATACAACGGCCCAGAAGGCTTATCTTACACCAGACAAGCAACTACAACTGACTCAATATTTCAAGACAATGGCAACAAAGACCCAATTAACTGCAAGAAAAATTCTGCAGGCTTTGGGCTTCATGGCATCTTGCATTCTGATAATACCATTTGCAAAACTGCATATGAGGAAATTACAGTGGTACCTAAAAAGTGTATGGTCTCAACACAGCCACAGCTTGGACACAGTGATATCTCTTATTCCCTGCCTTCAACAGGAATTTCTATGGTGGGCACAGGCATATCACCTCAACAAGGGTCAGCCTTTCACCTTGCCCCCAACCAGGCAAACTATCACAACAGATGCTTCAGACTATGCCTGGGGGGCACACATGGCAGGGCAATGCATTCAAGGCCTATGGACTGCAGAACAAAGAAAGCTACACATAAATCAAAAAGAGATGCTAGCTGTACAGAAAACTCTGACAGCCTTCAAGGATCTACTACATCCAGGACAACTGGCAATAAAGACGGACAACACCACAGTAATGTGGTACATAAACAAACAAGGGGGCACACATTCCTACCCTCTTTGCATGCAAGCAATGATCTTATGGAACACAGCACTGGCCTACCAAGTCCAGTTACAAGCTCAATTCCTGCCAGGACAGAAAAACACATTGGCAGATGACCTAAGCGCAAACATCAAGGATCCCCACGAGTGGAAGCTAGACCCACAAATATTTACAATGATAACTCAAAAATGGGGCCTACCAAATATAGACCTGTTTGTCAGTCCTCAAAACTACCAACTGACAAAATTTTGTACAAGGACATTCCACCATCAAGCTTGGAAAGTGGACGCTGTCTCCTTCAGTTGGAAAAACCTGACAGCATATGCCTTTCCTCCATTACCTCTTCTCACAAAGGTTCTTTTGAAGGTCAAAAAGGAGAAACCTCGACTGATTCTCATAGCCCCAGACTGGCCACGCCAGCACTGGTATCCGCTATTGAAGAATATGGCTCACAGCCCACCATGGATATTGCCTCAAATACCTCATTTGCTCACGCAGCAAAACAAACAGATTCTTCACAGCCAGCTAAAAACCTTAAGCCTGGATGCATGGAAAATCTTCTGAACATCCAACCAGCCCCTCTTTCACAAGCAGTTCTGGATGTTATTCTGGAAGCCAGGAGGCCAAGCACCAGGAAGGCTTACTCGGACAAATGGAAAAGGTTTTCTGCCTGGAACCAAGCTAAAGGACAAGACACAACTCAGCCTCATATGCCTCACATTCTGCAGTACTTAGCAGAGATGTTGCACAAAGGACTTTCCTTCTCCTCAGTTAAAATCCATGCTTCAGCTATTTCAGCTCACTATGACACGAATCCACCTTTATTTTCACATCCTCTTCTAAAGCAGTTCCTCAGAGGGGAAAAAAACATTAGACCACCTAGAAGAGCTCCTACACCAACATGGGACCTCAACTTTGTTCTGGAGAAACTAACGTTACCTCCCTTTGAACCAGCTTTCTCTGCAGACCTTCAGTTCCTATCTTGGAAGACTGCCCTGCTCCTGGCAATAACTTCTGCTAGGAGAGTCTCAGAATTACAGGCACTAATGGCAGTGGAACCTTTCCTCATTTTCCATCAAGACAGAGTTTCTCTACAAACTAATCCTTCCTTCATGCCTAAGGTGGTTTCCAGTGTAGCTTTAAATCAAATCATCCATCTACCCACTTTCTTTCCCAATCCACAGAACAAAGGTGAGAGACTCTTGCATTCCTTGGACATTCACAGGCAGCGTCGTTATTACTTGGACAAAACTAAGGCTTTCAGAAAAACTGACTAGCTCTTTGTATTCTATGCTACAGCTTCCCAAGGGAGGGTTATATCCAAACAAACAATTTCTAAATGGATAGGCCATTGCATACGGTTCTGTTATACCCATCATGGGAAACCAGTTCCCCCTACCATTAGATCCCACTCTACCAGGGCAACAGCTACCTCTACAGCCTTTCTCAGAGGGGTTCCTACCAAGGAAATTTTAGAAGCTGCAACTTGGAGTTCAGTACACACCTTCACCAAACACTATCACTTACCTCTTTATTCTGAGTCCAGGGCGGGCTTCGCCACTGCAGTTCTGCAGGGCCTCATTGCCTCCACTAACCCTCTATGATTCCTCCACCCTACCTTAGCTTTGGGACTCAACCCAAGTGTGATGACTGCAGCAGGGTAACACGATGAACATAGTACAGTTTTGTACCTACCATAAATTTAGATGTTCGAGTGTTCACCCTGCTGCTATCCAGGTTACCCTCCCTCCAACCCCTCTGATCTTCTGGTTAAATCTCTGTTATGCCTTACTGATGTATTTGCTTATAGCTGAAGGGATTTTGTGTTTGTACAGTGTACACGCCATTTGGTACTAATTTTGATCACCTTTTTGGGGGCACCTGACATCTGGGGCAAGAAAAACTGAAGAAAATGGCGTTGGTTGCAGTATATGTACCCCTGGCGCTCTGACGTCAGGGAGGAGGCGACAGCAAACAACGTCGGACCAAGACTTTGGAAATCCGGCCGACTGCGGGACCGCCTGATGACAGGATAACCCAAGTGTGATGACTGCAGCAGGGTGAACACTCGAACATCTACATTTATGGTAGGTACAAAACTGTACTATAATGGTTCTCTAATTATGTATAATCACCAGTCAAGGCATGATCAAGAAGTGGTAGAAGTGTAGTAACTATTACAAAAGATAATGAAGTACTGAGGT